>NW_027176384.1:10593840-10608840 GCF_023349555.1 Cebidichthys violaceus
ACATTTTGGTGGATTATATTCATGTTAACAACACGTGTTTATTACAACTTGGAAAACTAACTTGTCACTGAAATCAGTGAGTTTTCATTGTGTAGCAATTAACCAACAACAACTTTCAAACGAAAGTCAAACCTCTCTGACTTGACAGGTGTAATGGGGCAAATTCAATGTCATGATAGCAGTGAATTATTTATATGAATGAAGCTTTGCGTACAAATATGGGCAGACATAACACTGCCAATTCATGCAAGCCAGATCCGGGATTAAAGAGCTTCATCAGAATTCATAAAACACTGACAAAACATTTACGGTATAATACTGGAGGAATCTGATTATATAAATAAGATCCTAGCGAACTTAAAACATTTCGATCTGTACACCAGAATATGTTTTTAATGAGCTATTTCATGTGAACTGACAGTCTTAAATCATTAAAATGTGCACAATATGAAACGGGATTCTCTTTCCCCTTCAGGAAAAATATCGATGCACACATGTTGCTTGTTATCACAAAGCCCAATTTCTCGTTAGGAACAAGGCTATTTTTATGCTGATTGACAGCAAGACAATGAGTTCATTCCTAAGCGTCAGTCAAACAGTCGGAGGAGCAGCGGCATCCTATTGGGACTGACGGTGACACTTTGTCATAGGAACAGTGAACATGTGGGTTTAAATGTGACTCATTATTTTGTTTAATGACTGGTTTGTTGCTACCTGATTCCAGTGCTCACTCTCCAGCAGCCACAGCAGTGGGATGCACTGCTAGAAAGAATAAAAAACTGTCTGGACCGGTGAAGTGGAGGTTTGTTTCCATAGAAACGTAGTAGTCCGCCGCTCTGAGTCGAGAGCCTGTCTCCGTGGTTACACTTTGTGTACATTCCAGTGAGGCTCTCTCTCTTCCCTCTCCCGACCTCCTCCACCTCCTCCCTCCTCATCTTTTTTCGCTCCAAACTTTGGGTGCCAGTGGAGGATGCCAGCCCCTGCTCCACCCTCCCCAGACCCCCCCGAGTTCAGGTCGGCGCGGTGCCCGAGCGCTGCCACAGCCTCGGCGACCTCTCCTGCTCGCCAACCCTGGGCCGCCGGGCCGCTGCGTATGCCACGTCCTCCTCGGCCGACGCCTCCCCGCTCCGGCGCGTCCTGACTCGGCGGCTGAATTTGTGCCCCCACCACCAACACCACCACCACCACCACCACCAGCAGCAGCAGCAGTGTCAGCCACTTCACACCTCCGCCTGCGCTGTGGTGCTAGAGCAGCCCGTCTGTAGCCCCTTCTCCCTGTGGCACTTTGTCAGTAAGTAGGCCAAGAGAGAAGCAAAGGGAGGCTGACTGTCGTCCTCATGGCTGCCTGCGCTCGTTTGACTTCCTGTAAGCATGCTAGCTCGCAAAGCAAGCTTTTTCGCTTGAGGCAGTTTAAGGATTTGAGTGACGAGCGTTTACCACGACACGTCTAATCGCCCGGCAGTGAGCAGGCAGAGAGTGTAATCACTCAGTCGATGTCTGGACCCGGTGACGGCAAACAAAGGGATGTAAACTAGCACACTAGCCTCGTCTCCCTCCGAGGTGGAAAGATGGGAGACTTGGTTGAGTGTAACTAAGCTTGTTGGCTGAGATCCTCTCATTCCTACACACGGCGCCTCTCCCTCCAGAACCCAGAACCCAGAACCCCCCCCCCCCCCCTTCCAGTTCCTCCCTAACCCTCTCTACCATCTTCTCTTGGAGCTGTTCCCTGATTGACAGCATGTCATTTTCCGAATTCTGCTGCTCCCTGGGTAGCCTTTGGGATGGGACTGAGGACCCGCACCACTGACGCTCTCTGCACCCTTTCTGCCCACTTTGTCCCAGCATGGGAAGAGAGGAACGGATATAAGTTCAGTATGTGTACCAGGAGGGATGTTGCATTTGTACCTTTGCACGGTAGCCACACCTGCATCTTTCAGCACCACAGACCCACCTCTGTCCAAGTTCGCAGTTAAGATCGTACCCCGCCAGTTTTTCCTGTGGCTACACCCATGTCTTACCGGATAAGCTTTCCCCATGCCCCCACCCTGTGAGCACTGCCCTGCACCAGCTTTGAGGTCCTTTCAGCCTTTGCTATAAAACATTCACAGCGGTAGCAGTTTGTAGTCGGTGAATTTGTTTTGTTTATGTGTCCTTTACAGAGAAGCCGCTGTTCACGCGGGACCCCACTCAGCTGAAAGGCAGTTTCCTGTCCACATCACTCCAAAAGAGCAACATGGGCTTTGGCTTCACTATAATCGGAGGCGACGAGCCGGACGAATTCCTCCAGGTCAAGAGCGTTATCCCCGATGGGCCTGCCGCAGCTGACGGAAAGATGGCCACAGGTAAGCCTCGGGCGTGGCCGAAACCACTCACGCAAACCAACAAATACACATTTCTCTTCTTTCATTCAACCGTGAACTCCTGTGATACCTGGCAGTGTAAAATACTAAACACAGGGCCACATGAGAGCACACACAGTCAATGAACAACCTTCGCATGCAGCTCAATAAACAAGAACCTTACAGGCACAAAAGAAACGTATCCTCGCTTACATAAAATGACGACGTTTCTCCCGAAACACGACTGGCATGTATTTGTACAAGATCCTACATTTAGATAGCGCAGGTGTTAAAATATAACGAGCAGAGAATTACAGAAATCCCCGTAAATGTCAGCATGACAAGTATGTGTTTCTGAGGGGTTTTCCGTATCTGGTCCATTTATTGGTAAACCTCCAATTTTTCCACATTTCATCTTTTTTAACGCACTGCAGCCTACAGATCGTGAAATTCACAACAAACACCCAAATACGAACACGGTACGCGGTTGACATGGTGACAAGTGCGTATGCATAGCGCACGCATTGTATGCATGTGTGTGTGTGTGTGTGTGTGTGTGTGTGTGTGTGTGTGTGTGTGTGTGTGTGTGTGTGTGTGGGTGTGGGTGTGCGTGCACATGCCTGTGCACCAACTGCAGAGTTTTGTTCTTCCATTTCATTAATCATGAAAGGGACTTTATGGGCACTATAACTCCTGGCTTCTGCCACATGATGGGGGTGGAACTGCAGCACACAAACACACACAAACACACACTGGGACGGAGCAGCTGTACTTAAGGTCAAGGGAATGGAACTAGCAGGTTTGTCAGCATGCTCTGATGTTTCTATCCGTATACTCTGGAGCAAACACAGAGCTTATGGGGCTCATTTATCACGCGTAACGTAAGCTGGTCTGGGAGTTTGCTCTGTAGTAGAGCTAGTATTCTTCTCCAAAGCGCTTTTGAATTCTAATAGATTTCAGTTGTGACTTTTTGCAGAACATTGGGTCATTAAAGTCTGTTTCTTTATGAATGTGTCGGTGCAGCGGTCCAAAACAAGATCCCTTGATGAGTAATAAAGCTTGTCCTGACAATGATGCTTCTAAAACATTCTCATGGTCAGTCTTCTCATCCCCTCCTCTCTCTCTCTTTCTTTTCGAATCCCCCTCTCTTTCATGTATTCTTTCCCCAGAAATAACTACCAAATCCCTCTCACATCTCTACTAGCATCTCCTCTCCTCTCCACCGCGTTCCTCCCCTCCAGCTCATCTCCATCTCTATCTCACCATCCAGCCTCCATCCCCCCCACTTAGCCTCCCCAGACTTTGTGTCCTACTTCTGCAGTAACAGAGCTAGCTCGGTCACAGTAACTCAGTGGCTCACACGGACGTAGAACCAGGACTACAGAGGTGTGAAATTTCCAATTCCAGATATATAATTTGCGCTACTTTTTTTTTTCCCATCACCCCTCCTGGCTGTCTCCACCAAGTGATTCCGCCACCGGGGAAAAACATGTTCATGTTCTCTCATTGTAGAAGGGTTTTTTTTTTCGATTATCTGATTTATGACCGATGGACCACATGCAGTGCAGTTTTTGTCCAGGCGAGATATTTTGTGTTTTGTGTTTCTTCCACAGAAGTAATGTGAGGTGTTGGCTGTGATGTTTTTTTGTGGAATACAGAGCTGAGTTGCGTTAGCTTGAAGTGGAGAGGCTGAGTTTGAATGCCAGAGGCAAAGTTTAATACAAAATTCAGTGGGTTTGTTGGAGAGTCTAACTGCTGTAACTCACAGTGCCACCACAGTGTGTGCTCTATTTGTATTAGATAAGACACTTGTTCAAATACAACATTCAATATGTGTATATTCTACAAAAACACACAGTTGAAGTGATCTACACATCAAACTGTGTCAAACTTCACTTACCTTTGTAGTGTCACTAAAATTAGTCAGATTGAAATATCACATTTTGATTCAGAATGACAAAAAAAAAACACTTTCATTGTAGAGAGTGTTGTCCCGGTATTATAAGGAAAACATGGAAACCAAATATCTTTCTTATTACAGCCCTATGCATGTTGCTTCAATGTGTCAAAATTGACCAAAGCGTGAGCAGATTTTTCTTCATCTTCCTATCATCCAACTGAAATGTTCTCTGTTCGTATGTCTGTCCTTTGAATTTCCTCGACAACCGTTCATCCAATCAACCTCACACTTGGCGGGCGTATTGCTGAGGACCCAAGGTCGAGTGTGAGCTCTCGAGATCTACGGGATATAATTAGGAGTAGTGTGTTGCGTTCACACTGGTTAGAGTGTTGAGAGCGGTCCTCCACTAGCTGTTACACCGCCCAACGGCACGCTGGGTTCAGCTCGCTCTCCGTCGCTCGGATAAAGGAAGAGACACCGGAGATCTGTGGGACGCGTTTACGAGTACTTTTCCTCGACAACCGTTAATCCCGTCGACTTCACACTCGGCGGGCGTATTGCTCAGGAAGCGTTCAGTGTCGAGGCTGAAGCTGTTCTTGGATGAGCGGCTCTGCGGAAAGTGGCGAGCGGTGACGCCGGAGGGCCAAGCAATCGGCCTGCTCAGAAAAGGCACGTTTCAAACGAGCGCTGCGCTAGTTATTCTAATCACGCCTGCACGTCTGACGCGGCCGTGGTGCACTTTGGACCGCGTGTCACCTCATTTAACCTGACACACACACACACACACACACACACACACACACACACACAGAGACGTTATATCCACGGACTCTTGAACACCCCGTTAGCCGGAGATGAATGTGTCATAAGGAATATTCTAGGATGGGACATTGAAAGATGAAGTAGCAACGTGGGCCTTGTTCCCAGTGAGTGCGGTGTTTACGGTCAAAGTCAGCGTGATTTAGAGTATACATGGGACCTACAAGAGGGATTATAATACATATATATATATATATATATATATAATATAATGGATGGAGAGGGGAGCTGTTTTGTGCCTGCCCCCCCCCCCCGGTCATAAAGAATGAGATCTATGGGCTCAGCGAGGGCGCTTCGAGGTCACGGCACCAGCATTTGTTTTCTGCCAGTGTGCTCAACTATTGATTCTGACACTAGTGCTCAAGGCAAACGTCGTCCGCGTTTATCCGAATTAATTAAAAAGTCCCTCGCGTCACGTTGCCTCGAGGCGTGAGCGCGCTCCGTCGATACCGGCAGAGCGTTTAAACTTTATCGGCAACACGGTTTACAACGAGGGAACATTTCGGGCGATATCTTAACTTGCTGCTGTCTCTCAGAGGGGTCAGCAGCTCAGCTCGCCTCCACTTCGACACTCAATCCGAGAAACCCTAGTGAGTCGCCGCGTTGCTTTACTGCTGATGTAGTCTCCTGCTCACGCTTGAAGGGAAGTGGACAGCATGGAGCTTGTGGTTAACAAGGTGAGGGTCAATCACTGAAGCGCACGCTTTCCCTATTAATGATGAAAGATCTTTGTTTTTCCCCTTTCTCTCTCTCTGCAGCACACACTCACACAGCCACCCTCTCTCTAAAGACCACCGCAATTATACCTGCAATTAGGAAATAATTGTTTTTATAATCAACCCAGGGTAATGCTGTTTGTCAGACTTTAAAGTGGATCGTGCCTTGTGTTCCCACTTGTTCCCAGTGTTTTAAAAAAAAAAAACCCTGCATGGTGTCTGCACAGCGGAGCACAAAACACTATATTTAGTAATCCGGTTGAGACAAAGATAAGCCTGTGGAGCGCTTTTGTGTGGGAGCGTTTAATTGTCAGCTGGGTTTTATCTACGGTGCAGTATATTGCGGGGAACAAATCAAAGCACTTGGCCCCATAAAAGGCAAACATTTCAGCCACTTGTCATCAGCACCATTTTACACTTGAAAGAGAGATAAGACATTATCCGCGGTAATGTTTATCTGTAGAGATTGTTTATCAAGGTTAAATCAAAGGAGAGACGGTGCTGATTGAGTACTAGAATAGCTGCAGACAGCCTCAGTCCTTCGCTGTGACACCAGCATGTTTCTCAATGAGAGGTTCTTTTTATTAGTGAGTTTATTATGCGTATTCTGATTCTAAGATTATTAAGTACATATTAAAGCAGCTGCTGTTCAAATTTGAACCGTTTGCGTTTCAAAAATAGGTTAAACAGCAATTCATTTGTTAGCATTTGTACAACTGCTGCTCTCCTGAAGTGGGCGTATTGAACATCATCATATCTCCCCTATCCTTGACATCCTCCTCTGACTCCGTCCTCTAATGCATAATGTTTCCCAAACTTTATTTCTGGGGACCCACTTTTTAAAAATGACTAACCATCGCGACCCAATTCTCAATAAGCCTTATCTATAACTCAAGAAAAAAAAGCTCATTTGTGCATAAATCAATGTTCCTGACCAGCCGATTCTGCATCGCCTCATGTTATATCGAATAAGTAACCCAGCCATGACAAAGATATACGTTTCATGAATCACAACTTCCTTTTATGCATGTGCTCCTGAAAACGTATACACACGTTAAGTCCTGTAGGACTTACAAATCTATTGTAAATTTGTAAGCAACGGCCTCAATCTGTCAAGCTAGTGACGTTGACTCGAGAGGGGTTTGTGGGGAAATGCTAAACGATGATATTACATTGTTGGCATCCCAGTCTTGTGGCACATTGGTAACTCAGTGGTTGTCCATTTTGATTACGGATTATAGGAAGTTTCTGTAGCTTCTGTATGAGTTTCAGTGTTCCGGCCTTTACACCAATATGTTTCCGTGTGTCCAGGTGACGTCATTGTCTACATCAACGACGTGTGCGTCCTGGGCACCACCCACGCCGATGTGGTCAAACTCTTCCAGTCGGTGCCCATTGGCCAAAGCGTCACCCTCGTCTTGTGCCGCGGCTACCCTCTGCCCTACGACCCGGAGGAAGCCGGCAACACCAGCAACAACACCACCACCACCATCATCTCCCCGCTGGGCATCATGGAGCAGCGGCCCATCATGGTGAACGGCCGGACGGGCTACGACAACTACCTGGACTATCTCTCCCGCACGGCCCGCTTCGTCACAGACCCCGGCCAGGACCAGGTGAACGCCCAGCAGCAGCTGCTCACCCCTCACCCGGGCGACACCCACCTAGACGGCTCGCTTCCCCCCACCACCGGCACCACGCCTCCCGACAGCGTCTCCATGGCGTCGTCGGGGGCCACCCAGGGGGAACTGCTGACCCTGACCATGGTGAAGGGCGGGGAAGGCTTCGGCTTCACCATCGCGGACAGCGCGACGGGCCAGCGGGTCAAACAGGTGCTGGAGCCTCAGGGCTGCCCGGGCCTGTGCGAGGGCGACCTGATTGTGGAGATTAACAAGCAACACGTGCAGGGATTGGTACACACCCAGGTGGTGGAGCTCCTCAAGGAGTGCGCCGTGGGAGCGGAGACCATCCTGGTGGTTCAGAGGGGCGGAACAGGTAAGATCGATGGCTGCAGGTAGGGACGGTGGGAGGATTGTTGGCTCAACGCGAGCCCTCGAATCTCTCCGGGTCTTCTCCATATTTGCCTTTCTAGTTTCATATCTGTCCGCCTATTCATCTATGTCATCTTTTACTGTTGAGCCAAGTGTGTGTGTGTGTGTGTGTGTGTGTGTGTGTGTGTGTGTGTGAGAGGTCTATTCCAAAAGCTGCAGAAACCTATCATGCAGTCCTGCAGTGCTCAACAATGGCTGGCTGATGCACAGCTCTTTTCAAGTGCCCTTCTCATTTTGTACATAGGGAGAAAACCTTTCCTTCACTTTAGAGTAGATGCCTCTCTATTGTGCTCACTGACCCGTAACCCAAAGTGGTCAACACATATCCTTTCATTGAGGCGCATGCCTTTTGCAGCATTGAGTTATTTTCAAAGTCACTTTTAGATTTTTGTTTTTTTTCACGTCACTTTTAAATGTATGGCAAATTCTACCTTTTTTTTTTTCTTTGTGAGCCATTAATAAAATAAAATAAAAATGAAGGCCTGTCAAAAGTGGCACACACAAAAAAAAAAAAAATGCTGTTCAACTGCAAATGGGTCTGAAGTGCTTTCTGCCTTGTGTTTTTTTCAGAATGTGTGGCCCTGTGGCAATCATAATTATGCGCTGCACTCTGTGTTGAGTCACACACGGGGTTGTGATTTGCAGAATCAACAGGTAGCCGACTGTTTTTCTGCTCTGCGAGCGTGTGCAGAAACGCCTGTGTGCATTAGACAGCGTACATCTAATGGCGACGCCTTTGACACCGAAAGAAGAAGAAGAAGAAGAAGAAAGCTTCACCGTCGCGTGGTTCAAATGACGGAACGAACGTTGTGTGTGTGTGTGTGTGTGTGTGTGTGTGTGTGTGTGTGTGTGTGTGTGTGTGTGTGTGTGTGTGTGTGTGTGTGTGTGTGTGTGTGTGTGTGTGTGTGTGTGTACGCTGTGATCTGCCTACAAACCGAGCCTGCCTTCTTATTGAATCGTTGAGGTTGTTCATCTGCCAGCGATGACACAGCCAAAGCTCCGACGTTGAAGATTAAACCGCTAGATTTTTAATTAAATCTAGAAACGGCAACGGCGGCTCTTAATCAACCGAGCAGATAGGATCTGTGTGTGAAACCTTGTTGTTGAACATGGCTGAATGATTCCCCTCTTTGAGTTCACCTGTCCCTGGTTCATCCTGGCGTCCTCTCAGTGACGACACATGAACTTTAGCACTCGCGCTCATTCGTAGTGCGAGCGGGAAGCCAACTGGATTGGGAAGCCAACGCTGCTCTTGCTTTTGTGCGAAAACCACTTTGTAATTTTCTGTATTCTCCCTCTTTGTGTTGTGTAATGTCACATACCGATCATAATGCCAACTGCCTGGTGCCACAGACACCACTGAGACTCACCCACAAAGGTCAGCGGCGCTCTCTGAATAGATTTATTACCATTTATTTCTTTATTAGGCTGCCCGTGTCTCTGCCAGTGAGCCGGAGGAGGAGAAACAGAAATGAGCTTCTAGCAGTGATGGTTTTCTTATCCAAAAAAAAGGGGGGAAAATAAATACATTTAAGCCAGCGCCTCTGAAATGACATCCGGCAACAAGTAAACACACTTACACACGTGGGAGGGGTCAAAAGTTTTGTGCCACCACTTCAAAAAAATCTCCAATCTGTCGACGCACTCTTCACACTCAAACATAAAAACACACAGTATTCCATCTGCGCACAACGCCGACGGAGAAGCGCTCCCGCCATCTGTCCGGGGTTCTTCAGCTTCAGAAGGTCGAAACGAGCGCTCCCGTATAAAAAGCAGCCTGTCGGCCCGCGGAGAGAACGGCAACCTTATTTACATGCTATATTTCATCTCATTATGCCGAATCTGGATGTGGTTTAGCTCCACCGCACAACAATAGGCCCGGGTGCAGTGTCACATCTGTTTGTGTTGATTTGCTGTGACTTGACAAGCTGCGGGGGCGAGAGGTGTGTGTGTGTGTGTGTGGGGGGGGGGGGGGGGGGGGGGGGGAGAGACGTGCCACCCGGTCTGCTCTCACGGTGGCGTGGCACATACGTCACTCACGTGAGTAGAAAGGAGCCAAATATCCCACTTTTTAGTTTTAGTCGTCGGAGATGTCTTCAGAGTGTTTTGGGGATTAAAGGAAACACACTCAGTAAGACTTCAGACCCTCCTGGGAGAAAAACGGTCACAATCAAGTCTTGGTAATTTTTGTCTCTCAACTACTATTTTATTTATGACGGAGATAAACAAGAAAAGTGGGACAAAGGTTGTCTTTTTATGTTTGATGTGGCAGAGCTAATGATTTGTTATTTTTCTTAAAGTCTTGTGGTGTTAGCTTTGTTGACGTTGTCTCTCCTCTAAAGTGCTTTCTACCTCGTGTTTTTGTACCTCGGCCGAACGTGGCTAAGTGGAGAGCAGGGTCGTCCTTCAATCCGCTAGTCACAAATGTCGGTCCTTGAGAAAGACACATAACCCCAAAATTGCTCCCGTGGCTGTGCCTACGGTGTATGAGTGTTAGATAGTCTGATAGGCAGGTGGCACCTAGCCATCAGTGTGTGAATGGGTGAATGATGACAAGTAGTGTGAAAGCGCTTTGAGTGGTTGAAAAAGACTAGAAAAGTGCAGCAGGAGTACAGTCCATTTACCATTCCTATCCCCCTAAAACGGTGATACAGTGAGGCGTTAGGGTGCTATTTATACAGGCGGAAATTTGAGCTGTGGTTCCCAACTTAAAGGGGTCAGGACCCACGCAAGGGGGCCGAAGAGGAGTCCAGTCGGTTATTAGATGATTGCTTGGAAGGATGTTAATGTCATTCCTCTAATTCTTTGAGCCTTTTTGAGAATGTACTTCTGAGGCTGAGCGCTTGGACATTTTAAGTACTTCCCAAATTTTACAGACTGAAAACTATTTATTTAATTTGGAAAATAATCAACTGAATAATTTATAGTGAATAAGAGTATTAGAGTGGGGAGAAAGTCCATTAAGAGCAGGAGGGAAGAGGTAGAGTCAAATAAACAGCTGTTTGTGTCCCTTCTGCTTCATAATGTTGCTATGCTTGTTATGTTACGTAAGAAAGTCCATCTAGGGCGGATGTTATTTATTTACACTGGTGACGTTGTTACAGCAGTTATGTTATTATTTGATCGTTCGCCACGTTGCATTGTGGGTTTCTGCGAGCGTCATACAAGGCTGATATGAAGCGTATTTTCGTGGTTTGCAGAAACGTACAATGTCAACATTTGTGCGTTGCACAAACAACATGAATACTGTATATTAAAGTGGGAACTGTGTCAGACTCCCAGCAGCCACTGCGAGGTTTGAGCAGCAGCTGATTTTCTTTTTCCCACCCAACTTCCTCAGACAGGCGAGCTTCGAGCGTTTAGCCAAGCTATTGCCCGTCGTAATAAAACTGTCGCCGTGCTGCTGGACTGATGCTGCAGCTCTTTACACGCCACCATTCGGCCCCTTCCTTCTGACCACTGGACGCCGGCCACGCGATCTAATTGAACCGGCCGCTAAGTGCTCGTGCGCGCTCGCCAGCGTGGTACAGAGAGAGGCCGCCGACTGATACCCGTCACCAAACGACTGTCACGCTCTCGTCTCCGGGCACACTCCAGAGACTGCCCAGGTTCACTTTAACTGAAAAAACACAATCTGCAGCGGAGGCTTGAGCGAGCACGGTGAGCTGACCAAGTGTAAAAGTGTGCGAGTGTGCATATTTCTGCATGAGGGGATTTATTTGACTTGCTTTTTGTGCGGCGGACAGAGCTGCCACCTCTTAGCATCTGGTCTCAGGGAGAACACACACACACACACACACACACAGTGAAGTAGAGGAGGGATTGGCAGCATTTTACGCCCTCACAACTCCCACAAACAACACCGTAATGGCTTTTTTATGATGCAGTTGCTAAGACGACCCACTCCATGTCCAGCATCAGAGATCACAAATGGCTGGGGAGGCGAGGAAGGTTCACAGGTTGAGCTTCATCAATAATTACAGGTGTCTCTCTCCCACACCTCCTGTCTTTGTTTCAGCTTTTCTGTCTGCACATGAACAAAGACACAGAAAGGAGGGAGAAGTCTCTTCTTAGAAATAGAAAGGAGCAGAGAAACGATGTGAAGGTAGTACAACTAGAGTGAGAATTAAAAACAGCGAGCCAGCTTGCCGCTGCCTCTGTTCAGCAAAGCTCGTCTCGCTTTGCTTTATGTTGTCATGGACACAGCGAACGGCCAAAAAAGAGCAGCGGCGGGTTATTATTGCGATGCGTAGAGCACATGATGTCTTTAGCATCAATTCATCATCGCCCCAGCCGTCCTGAGACACAGGTATAATCATCACCAACAGAAGAAGCAGAAAAGTGGCAGCTTTTTACGACCTTGACACTCGGCCTCTTACATTTTCTTCTTTTTTTTTACTTGTGAAACAGTCGACGAATGTTATTATTATTTCATTTCTCTAATTACATCAGAGAAGCTGCGGTTGGGAGCAGTTAGGGAAGTACTTTAAAATGCCCAAGAGCTCAGACTCAGAAGTACTGATGCTGCAGCAGCAACGTTCTCAAATTCAGTGTTTTCACAGCAATAGATAGATTTCACAGAGGGGATTCTAAAAACATACACAAATATGTTCTAATGTGTTTAGTCTGACGTTGGAATTATTTTTCGGGACGGTGGTGAAAACAGTTTTTCCTAAAACAACAAAGAAACAATCGCCATCAGCTTGCGTATCGGCAGATTTGTCTCATCAACAATCGGCAGTCGGTGTGTCTCCTGCAAAAACGTGACTGACGGCATCTCTACTGTCCAAACATTGAGCCTTTTATGATCAAACCGTCCAGTCAATTAAGCCCCATCACCTTGAAAAGCGCCCGCTCATAATACAGTTATGATATTTAGCCGTCCCTTAAATTTGAGCTTGACTCCTGAGCCGTTTTTGCCCAACAAATGGGCCCTCTGTCTCTCATCACCAGTAATTATTGTGTGTGTGTGTGTGTGTGTGTGTGTGTGTGTGCATGGCAGATAGCCTCATTAGTGGCTATCTAGACCATTAACAGGCTGTGTCCTCATTGCCACACCAGCAGACACACAGGGCTGTAATTAGCCGCTGAGACTTTCAGCTCGTTCCCGCGTACGCTCGTCCATTTAGCTTTCCTCGACCGGGCCGCGTTCTCCCCCCCGCTGCAGCCCGCCCACACACACACACACACACACACACACACACACACACACACACTCACACAAACGCCGAGCCACATGGTTTGATTCACACAGGTTGTACGCACACCTACACAAGACGGCCAAGGCGCGCACACTTTCCTCGTCTTATTCGCACGCCTCCCGAAGCAGCCTTCTGCACACAAGCCCCCCCCCCCCCCCCCCCCCCCCCGCGCTCTTACATAAACTCCCCCTTTTCTTGTACTATCATGGGTGAATCGTACATTATGAATCAGCTGCCTGGTCTGACCCTTCACCTGAGGTTGGTCGTGTGCACACGGATAACCCGGAGGCCGCTCTAACTACCAATGCGGACCAGAGGTGAAGGTCTGCTTTGTAGAGAAAGAGAAGAAGAAGAAGAAGAAGGATTCACTGAGCCTCCTCCAGCCTCCCAGGGCATCGGTGTGTAACTAGACAGTGATTCATTGGATGTGTGTGTGTGCAAGATAGTTTGAAACTAAAGAGAGGAAGAGAAAAGGGAGGAGAGAGCAGGAGAGTGATGATTTCGGCTCTCTGCCAGTAGACCACAGACTGTCGGCCATGTTCACACTTACAGCTCTGTCCCTACCAAACCCGGAGGGGCCGCCCGCCAGGGATCGATAGCACAGAAGACAGCCGAGCCTTGTGCGTGACGGACGAGATGCTGAGATGAGATCACGTCAGAAGTAGAAAGAGTTAAACAAAGCTAATGGTGTTTAGCCTTATTGCAAATCGAAATGAGATCACAGAAGCAGAAGTTAGGCTCCGTATTTCCTCCCCGTGTGTGTGGGAGGTGTAGAAACACCAACCTTGGTTGCCTCTTAAACAAATCAAGCGCTCCTATTTGAGTTTTAATGGATACGGAGTGATTACCTAGTGTTGCATGAGCGCGGTGAAATAAACAGTGCTGTTTTTGGGCTTCAAGATCATGCATATTCAACCGTGTACCCTGCAAATAATTTGTTTTGCACTCAGCTTCAACATCAGACGAACATTGGACGGGCGTTTGAATAGAAGTGGATAGAATCGGTTTTCTGCTGCGGCTGTGGAGCTGCCAGCCTCCCTCATGAAAGGGAGCTACGTGTCCATAAAGGGCTGAAAGATTCGAGCACTGTTCTAGTGTTATCATAGTCTCGTTCTAGTAATTGAAGGGCTAGTATTAGCCTGTCATTGAAATGAAAGAGATCTGCGTTTTTTTTGTATGGGTGAAGAAATGTAGCCTTATGCGTGTCAAATGGTTGGACGTGTGTGCAATTTTTGTCGGTTTTGTTTTGTTGGGCCTCGCCGGAGCAGAAAGGCTCTCGGATCAGAACTCTTTAATTGGAGTTTTTTCGGGGGGCAGGAATTGAAACACGAGGCACGACCTCAACTGATCCTGTTCATCATTACCTGCCAGCGCTGGGGTTGGAGATTGTGTGACACAATCACATTCATTTTTGGACTCTCGCCCTCTCTGTACGCGGCTTGAATAAGCAAGAGATTCTGCCCCTCCTGGTGCTGCACGCATCGCAAAAGGATGACACTTCCGGGAGGACGTGACACCTGTTAGCGTAGAAGCTAAGTGCAAGTTTGACACCCACAGGGTTTCGCGTACGGTTGCTCTCTGCAGCCGAGCTGACAAGTCTGCTTAGCAGTGAGGCTAAGGGCTTTCAGCACCGCGGACAGCTCCTATCACTCTCTCTTTCTCTCACTCTCTCTTGTAGTCTCTCGGCCCCCTTCTCAACATCCAGCCGTGGGGCACTCAGACGCCCACGTCCAACTAAATGTCTGGTACGCCTGAGTTAACAGCGACTCTACCCCGAGGATCACCTCGGCCAGTGATGCCTGGTGGCGCCGCTCCTTTTTGTCAGCTCAGGCTCGGTCACCTGCTCTGTTGTTGCCTCTTTTCGCCCCGCCGTTCCTTCCTTTCGCACTGAGATATTCTGACGTAGGTGCTTTGGACAGAAAGCCTTTTCATTGATTGACCTTCTTTGGGAAGAAAAGCAAAAATCCTCTCTGT
>NW_027176384.1:10613840-10650953 GCF_023349555.1 Cebidichthys violaceus
GGATCATCAGCAGGTGAGGGTGGATATGTATATTTATTTTTTTCTGGGAGCTTTAGCCTCAATTATTTAGCAGCGTATCATGTATGTAGCCTCATGTGCGTATTTAAGGTCCTTTTAAAAGGATTTTCATTTTAAAACTAATCTGGAAACATTCAAATTCATTTTTGAACAAACTAGCTCATTTAAGGCGTAGCATAAGCTTATGAAGCTAGCGACAGCTGATTAAATCAACTTGGAAGAGTCGTCATTTTCAGCCAACTAAATCCACAAAATCACTTCTTCTTCTTCTTCTTTTTAAATCGCTGCAAATTGTGAGTGATGAATCTGCCTCCATTATCATCGTAAACGTGTGCTGAGAGAACAGAAGGCTTGACAGGAGCAGTGACAGTAGTTAAGAGCGGTGGGGATTAGCGAACGGTCAGAAGTCGCGAAAGCAAACTCCGCTTAAGTTTGCCGTGGTTACCGAGATCAAAACCGACTGTCACGAGTGAGGAAAGGTGGTCGTGAAATATTGACTCCTCATGCCGCTGCTGTGCTTTACAGGTGCTGGAGCAGTGGGAGTCCCAGCAGGGCCAGAGCAGCCCTGCACAGACCAGCCTGTCAGCCCCAGTTATCCCCCACCACGCCCCCTTCCCAACCCACCATCTTCACAGGGCCTCGGTCCCAGACTCAGCCTCCGAGGCCTTGGCCCTGGCCCTGGCTAAACCAGACCCCTATGACCTTTATGAGAAGTCCAGGGCTATCTATGAGAGTAGGCGTAAGTACCAGAGCTGATACTGCAGGTGTAGCATTGTGACAAAACACTGACGTCAAATGGACTTCTAATTGGAAGGTGGAGAAGTGAAGATTCACTTCTCTTTTTCTCGTTCACAGATTCTTTGTTGTTGTTCGCTTTTGAAGCTCCACAAAACAATTAAAAAAGCGTGTTCGAGTGAGCTGCCTCCTTCTATCAAACTGACAGATCTGTTTCAGCCCAAACACTCACTAATTCCTCTTATTATCTCATTTGATCTTCTGTTAAATGGCCACACAATCCTATCAGCTCAGTCTTTTTACTGACTGGAGGGATCTTTACATTCAGACATCGACATCCTGCCGGCTCGCGTCGCAAACGGGGATGTGTTCATGAATAAACACTCCATACAGCAGCTGGACATAATGCTTTGGAGCCAGCATTATTACCATCCCCGGACTTGTAAAATGTGGAGAAAGTCGTTTTTTTCTTGTTAGGATATCATCAGGATGCACCATAAAAACTCTAACGGCCTGTGGGAATTTTAGGCAGTATAAACTAGTATATATATGTTGTTTTTTATGGGTGTATGTGTATTCGGCGCTGTAGCAAGGATTTTAGAAGAAAGAAAGAAACACGAGGTCGTGACTCCCAAGTCACCACAACACAAGTTTACAAATGAATTTTGACTTATCTGGATCTTTCAGTCTTTATTTAAGTTCATTTAATTCAATACGCTGCCTCTAGATTGCATCTCCCAACATGAAGGTTTAAATGCTTTAATATCATTTCAAATCCTCCTGCACCTTTTCTTTATGAGCCTAAAGTAGAGTCCACTAATGTTGCCATCAAAATATCAACCGTGTGTATGTTTTAATTGTATAATATAACGTCCGCACAGGTTGCCAAAAAAACCCAAATTCTCATAAAATGACTGAGAAAATGATCGTTCGTGTCCAATACTAGAATAATCTGATTAAATACTGACCATATGTAAGATTTCAATTGATTTAATAGTGGGAACGTCTAGTTTTATAAAACCTATAAATTCAGTATGTGTTCAGTATCTTTAACAGCAGCTGCCTGTACAAGCCTGTGTTTGTACGGTATGTCAAGGCTGGTGCAGCTCAGGATTCAATGATAGCAGGAAATATTACTACAAATGTGAATGAAGTCTTGTTTTGCGTGCGGCAGCACTTTGTTGCAGGTTTCTTTTGTTTTCTCTGAGGTGGCCACGGCTGACGTGAGATGGTAAACGTTGTCACAGACAGGACTGGTGTTCATTCTTGTGTTATTCAAGAGGACGTGGCTGTCGGGAAGTCTCTCTCTCTCTCTTCTCCTCATGTACAGTGATCAGTGTGACACTCACTGTTGTCTTCCTTTCAATAAAAGGTCAGGGGTTGAGTCTGCTGAGGCTCAGCAGGGAATATAGGCACAGACAGATTTTTAGGAATGCTCTATTTGCCCCCTCTAGCTGGTGCTGGTCTGCTGGTGGAGCGCTGTGAGCAAACTCTGCTAATGTAGATTCATTTCTATTTCATAGATGAAGGTCAGCATTTATGTAAACAGGTTGGATATAAGGATCAGGCCACACAAACCACTGCCTCTAGTGGTAGAGGCTGAAAGCTTTTCATTGGAACTACTTTCTACTAAAGAAATAGTCCCTTTTAAGACTTTTCACAGTGTTATCTGTGGATTATCCAGAATAACAGGTCACTGATTTTGGAAAGAAATGTGGCAATTGGTATTATAGTATTATAGTAGGTGGCAGAATTGTTAGAGACACATACACACAGCTGTGATGTCTGACCTTTTATCTGATATACGGTAGCTTAAGTAGACCAAAACATCAATAAATCAATAAATATACAAGCTGTACGTGAGACTGCAAAAAGCACGGTTTAAAGTGTTTCACCTTTGTTACTCTCCAGCTCACTCAGTGTTGGTGGTTTCTGTGGAAACAGCTGTGTCACTCCTCTCGTCTGTAGCCGTGATTTTTCTTCCTCCCTTCTCCCTGCTGTGTCCCAGCAGAGCGCTCAGTGTGATTAAAACGGTTACAATTGGAATCAATTTTTCATTCTCAGCCTCTTGCCTGCGATCGAGTTCATTTTGCAGATCATGGCGTTGTGTGAAGCCCCTGATTGCAGATCAGTGCTTGCATCCCACCTCACTCTGTAAATAAGAGATGGGTATATTACACGCCGTAAGCACTTCCTGACTGTTATGGATGATGCCGAAATTCTGCGGTGACATTAATGCTGAGGCAGGGCCGTTCTGCCTTGTTCTCGCCTTTGTGGGAGATTGTGTTTGCTGTCTGTGTGTGTGTGTGTGTGTGTGTGTGTGTGTGTGTGTGTGTGTGTGGGTGGGTGTCTGCGTATGTACAACAGTGGTGCCTTTTTTTTGTTTATGGCTGCTTTCTACATCTTTTGTTCTAGAACCTGGCCAACCAAGGACAGTTTTTCCTGTGGACTCCTCAGGTAAAAAAAAAAAAAAAAAAAAAGCTCTGCAGGGACACTGTTGAAGAACTAACTGCCCATAACCTGAAGACAATATAAGGCAATAACAGGACTTTAATGGTGTCTGTGGTCTTGTGTTGCGCTCAGGAGCGGAGTACCAGGACATGGAGGTGCACCTGCGCAGACAGAAGTCCGGCTTCGGTTTCCGGGTGTTGGGCGGGGACGAGGCCGGGCAGCCTGTGAGTCCGGAGACGCGTGAGAAGGCTCGTATGGCGATGGGCGTGGAACCCTGTCATTTTCTCCTCTCTAACCCGCTACACACACACTGTGTACACCTAACCCCTGACTTCTGACCCCTGAGAGAGTGCTGGCTCTGGCTGCTTTGATGTCTTTTGCTGTCTGTTAAAGTAACAAAACAATATTTCAATCATGTAATTGAGCTATTTATGTATCACTATAACCACCAACTTAACACCCACTGCATGTGACACTCACAGACTAGTCCAGCGTCCAAAGCGGTCCTCTCCTTCCTGTGTGTAACAGTCTACATGTAATAACAGATTTTGATCGGGGCGATCATCGAGAAGAGTCCAGCGGACCTAGACGGGCGCTTGCGGCCCGGCGATGAGCTGCTGTTTGTGGACGGGATCCCGGTGGTGGGGAAGCCTCACAGATACGTCATTGACTTGATGCACGGGGCGGCGAGGAACGGCCAGGTGAACCTGGTCATCAGGAGGAGGGTGCAGGGAGCAGGTGAGCTCATAGCTGTTAAGCTAACATAGTTTTTAGCTTTAATTTACTTCATTGAAGTCAGACAAATCCTTTTTTTTTTTTTTTTTTTTTTTTTTTTTTTGTCATCTTTTAGCCTTTATTGATGTCAATAAACCAGAAAGGGTTATTTGTGTTGGATTATTTTTTTGTTACACCTCATAGCTTCCCACTGATGCACCTCCATGAAGCAGTTTTACAATATATTTGAAATACTGAGATACATATTTACTTCTAAATACAAAAGACTTTTTTATTTCTATTCTATAGTTTCTTTATTTTCAATAAATGACATTTCGGGTGGACTTTTAAAGGACTCTGTGAATCCAGCTTTAGGATAGTGGTTTGTGAATTGATCTCACGGGCTTACTCCTCACTCCGTTCTCTCTTTCACTGAATTCCTCTCTCCGTTCCTCTCTCACCTCTCTCTCCTTTTCTGTTCACTGCTACCGTTTTTGTCCCGTAATGATTCAGGAAACAGCATTTAATCAGTCAGAAAACTGAAGCACTAATCTCTCGCTGAGTAATTACACCCAAGCCTTCCCAAAAAAAAAACACATTAGCCCGCTCTTGTTCTTACACACACCGTTGCTCTCTGGTCCTCGTTCAAGTTTCTTTTGCATTTCAGCCTGGAGACTGGGTTTGGCACTTCCTCCCTTGAACTCTGGCCTTCCCTGTTCTCATTATTATTGCCCCCCCCCGCCCCCCCCCCCCCACACACACACACACACACACACACATGCACACACTCTTCTCACCAATCCACTTCCTCCCACTCCTTTCCTCCCTCTCTGTCAATTTCTTCTCACCAAAGGCTATACTGTCTGACTCATGCCTTGCCTCTTCTGTGGCCCTTACTTCCATCCTAATTGTCTGACTCCCACTGGCGCTTTGCGAGGTGTCAGACTCCGCTCTCTGCTCCGTCCGCCCCTACGTCCGCCTGCACCCACTATCCCACAATTTACACGATTCTTTGACTGTTTGTCTCCTCCTAAAACAACTGTTTGGGCACTTGTTGGTGTAAGGGAACACTACTATGTGTACCTTTTTTTTACTGTGACAATTCTCGCTGTGACTTCGCATTCAGTAAGCTGAAGTAACAGTTTAAATTCATAAGAGGAAAAACCACAGCACTGCTTCTCTGTGAGCTATCAAAACAACAACAGCAGCAGAGGGTTTGATTGCTCCGTATGCCAGAACGCATACACACACAAAAAAGCAAGATGTGCAAGAAGCTGCTTTTGCTCTGGCTGGATTGACACGATGCTGCATTTTAATGATTTGTTTTACCACATTGTGACAGTTGCTTCTGCTTTCGTGTTTTTTTTTGTTTCTGTCTCCTGTTTTGATTCCTGATTCTTCACAAGGAAGAGATTCAGCTCCAGCTCGTGCAGTAATAAGAGGAGGAAGAAAAGACTATACTGAAAAATTAATTGTTTTTGCACATGCAGACTCATCCTTAGATTCTGCCAAAGCAGTTATGTATCACATGGGGAATCTTACAGCACAGTGTGGGGAATCTTAAAGGGGCCTTCATTTATAAATAAGAACGTGAGCAAAGCAGTGGTTTCATTTAAATAACAAAGACGCAAAACTATCTAAATTTAAAAGAAAACAAATATCAGAGAAAAGTCAAAAATATGAATATTGATTTGTTTTTCCGTCCTGCCCCATTAATCATCTCACGACCCCTCTGGTTTATCTTGCGACCCTTTTGAGGAGCCTCGACCCCTAGGTTGGGAAACCACTGGACTAAACTAAATAACTGATCACAAAGTTGTTAAAATCAGCTCCACCTCCACCAGTACAGTGTAATAATCTGATGTATAAGAATAACTCAGTCACAGGAGACACTTTTCTGCCTAATTGATACTTTCACTTATGATACTTTGACTAGTTTGTATTAATAACACGTCTGTACTTTTACTTAGGTAGCATTTTGATTGTATAACTTTTAGTATTGTCACATTGTTGTATTGGGACTGTATACAACAGTCGTACAACAGTCGTACCCCTCGACTGCAAATCTAAATATATTTCTGAATACTTCTTCCAGTACTGTCTTTGTGTGAACACTCAGCTCTCTACCTCCCCCTGCAGGTGAGTCCTGTCCGGAGAACGGCCGTAGCCCGGGCTCCGTCTCCACGCAGCACAGCTCCCCACGCAGTGACTTCACTTACGCCAACAGCACCGGCACTACCCAGGCGCCCAACGCCGCCGGCACTTCGGACAGGACGTCAGCCGCCAACACGCAACCCAGTGACGTCATCATCAATCGGAAGGAGAGCGAAGGCTTCGGCTTCGTTATCATCAGCTCGCTCAACAGGCCCGAGGCAGCCGCCGCCAACAGTGAGTCCAGTGGTTGTTTGAGTGGCGTTTGATTACGGAGTTAAGTAGATGCTTCATCGTCAGTCATCCTCTACTCCGCATAACAAGAGCTTCAAGTGCTGAACCTCGTGTGAAAGCTCTCAGACTCATAAACTACAACGTAAACTCACTATACGCTCTTAGAGATAAAGGTGCGAACTAGAACCATATAGGACTCTTCTGCTTCTCCCTGTAAGAGAATCCGGCTCCTGAATCTGAAACCCTATCAGAGGGTGGGTTATACCTAGAACCATCTGTGAAAGGTTCCACCAAGAACCCCCCTTTAGAGAAATACCATTTTCATCTTCTTGTTAATTAGTGTGCCTGTCCATATAGGCAATGTGCATAAAAACAACCTATTGTAATTGTATATGAGAGCACAATACAAGAAGGGTAGCATCATTATGAAATCATCAGCAATACATTTGACTTTGGATTGCTAGTGTGCCATTGGTTGAACTACCGTGTGGCAATGGTGGGCCGCATGCAGATACCAGTTCCACCCAGAACTCTCTCTGGTGTATTTAAACAAGAACCCACCCAGAGGGTTCCACCGAAAATCCTTTCAAAGGTTCCATCTGGAACCCGCCCAGGGTTCCTCTTGAGGCTCGTAAAGGATGATGTGGTGCAGCGCAACCCACAACAATCATGGTTCATAACCACAGTTTCTGGATCTTTTACCCCCCCATGCATTTAACAATCCTTGCAAAACTTTTTTCTTTCCGAATGTATTTTTTGGGAGGAAAAAGGGTTCTTAATGGAACTTATTGTCTTATAAAAGAACCTTTCAAACAAGTGTTCTTCAGAAGCAAATGGTTCTGGGTAGAACCTCATTCCTTAGCGTGCATAGTGTCAAGAAACGTGCCAAACTTAAGTATAAGAGGTCATGGCTCCATGAAAAGTGAAGCACCTCTCATTCCATCTCCTCAATTATACATGTCCTCCCACGGTACGTCAGTCACACACATCTCCGCTATGCTGCCGAGAGCATCAGCGCATCGCCCACACACGTGAAAAAAAAAAAAAAAAAGCTGGATGCCTTACGTAAGCTTGGGGTGAATAGCAAAATGAGAGAGACAGAGACATATTCAGTCAGTCAGTCAGTGAGTGCTGTGTGTGCGCACGGAAAGGCGTAATCCTCCAATCTGCTGCCGAGCGCGTCTTTACCTGCAGCGCGTCGTGTTTGAATCCTCCAACAGCTGTGCCCCATAAAATTGGCCGCATCATCGAGGGCAGCCCGGCCGACCGCTGCGGGAAGCTGAAGGTGGGGGACAGGATTCTGGCGGTGAACAGCCAGTCCATCGTCAACATGCCGCACGCCGACATCGTTAAGCTGATCAAGGATGCGGGCCTCAGCGTCACCCTGAGGATCATACCGCAGGAAGGTGAGAGAACACGTGGTCACACACACACACACACACACACGCACGCGACACGTGGACATGTCAAACGAGGACTTTGAAACCGCGATACTTTGGCAATGATTTATGATCGTAATTAAATGCTCCATTAAATCAAAGTTGTAATATGAGTTCTGCAAAAATGGGATTCTTTTTTTTAGATGAACTGTCACACGTCACATGAGTGGTGTCTCTCCTGGACGGTTTAGCCTGCTTCAACTGCTGCTGTTTCTTACTGCGGTTACATTCATGCAGAATACACAGTGACTTTGTTACTTTAAAATGTCAGTTTCTGAGCGATTCTTCTTGTACTAATGCTGAAATCACGCTCATGTCTCTTTTAATAATGGTTGCTTTGCCTCCTCCTCTTTATCTGCTCGTCTGTTGTAGGCTTTCTCCTTCATGGACGTTTATTACCTCGTTATTTAGAGCTACATTAAAGATATCCATATAGAGTTTTTGACTATTGCTAGTAGTGGAGTGGGCTTCTGTTTTGTTGGTATTGTGCATGCTAGTAGTGCGATTTACACTCTGATGAACGCACAGAGAATTATCACCCAATCTGCAGCGGCTTTATGGAGCTTTATATCCAGTTCCAGCTCATTGTTCAGCGCTCCTGTCCACAACTTCACTCTTTTGACTCACTCTCACCGCTCTCCTAGCGACGTTTTCGTCCACAGCAGGCATCTGTTTCTGCAAAAATAAGCTCTAAATATCCACTATAATCTACCTGCTCAGCACCAAAGTGCTGACAGACAAATTCACTGACTAGCTGGTGAACATAGTGGAGCATTTTTAAGCTAAAGAGACAGATATTAGTCAGATAATAAAGGAAGTTAAGTATCAACTCCCATACCGAACAATGCCGTAGTATTGACCTGTCAATCACAGTAAGCCCCGCCCTAAAGCATACCCTGCTTTATGGTCTGTTTGACTCTAAATGGACCGTAATCTGCTAAATGAACATCATGCTGTATTGAAGAAGACTTGAAACTAGAGATTGAGACCATGAACTCCTGTTTACAATGTTTACTGAGGGAATAAATCAAGTCAAGCAGGTTTAAGCATCAAAATAATGATTTACTTTTTAAGTAAAGCTTGGAAGTACACGTTGTGATTTGATTCTTTTTGAATCCCAGAGATCAGTAATCCCCCATCAGCCCCCAGCTCAGAGAAGCAGAGCCCCATGGCCCAGCAGCACAGCCCGAAGACCCAGCCAGGCGCCGCTGCCTCGCAGCCCAACCCAGCGGTCGCAGAACCCAACCCGACTGTCGGCCAGCCCAACCCGATGCCTCACCAGAGCCCCGTGACCCAGCTGCCCGCCCCTCCACCTCAGACCTACCCCCACGAGAGCAGGTAACACTCCGTTGATAAGGATTCCAGGTTACAGAGCGAGACCACCTCTTCTCAAAGTGGTAAACAGTTCAAATGAAAGCCGTGTCATCCTCACGCTATGTTTCAGCGTCATATTTGCAGCTGTCTTGATTCACTGCTGCAGTGAAGAGTTTTTGTAGACGAACCCTTCTATCTGTCTCTGGGGCAAACTCTGTTCCCCTGAGACTACAGGTATGAGTGAAGCACAGAACTTCATCCCCTTGTCCCCATTCTCTCTACCTTTCATTCATTTTTTTTTTTTTTTTATATATATATATCTATTGTCATCGTTTCTTTCCCCTCTTTCTCTCACTAACATTGTCTTTTTTTTTCTCGTCTCCTCTCCTTATTCATCTCTCACCCTCTCTCTTTCTCCTCAGCTTGTTGTATAACATCACTTAACTCTTATGGACCGCTAAATTATTTACATAAATTGCGTCTTTGTCGAGATCCGTTGAATATTTTACCAAGAACTACAGGGTTCCAAAATCTACAATGTCATTGCATTCCCCCTCTGCTTTACGCAGTACTCAGCACCGCCACCCCTGAGATAACTTGTTTTTATTATAAACATTTTATGCGATGTGTGGAGAAAAGCAGTTTAATTTCCCCACTTAAGTCTTGTTTAATGGTTGTCAGTGCAAACCAAAACAAGCCGTCTCTATCTGCACTGGGTGACCCAGCGGTTTGTCAGAAAGCATTATTTTCACAGCCCCGAAACCTAACAAGTACTGCAGCGTGCCCGGAGATAATGATGGCGGTAATAGAAGGCCTCCTGGGATTTCTTCCTTCATTCTGATTGGTCTGTTAGTTACAGGTCAGAGGTGAAGGCGAGGCAAGATGTTAAACCAGACATCAGACAGCCGCCGTTCACAGATTACCGACAGCCGCCGGTGGATTACCGGCACCCTCCTGTGGCGGACTACAGGCAGCCCCCCACGCTGGACTACAGACACCCGCCGCTGCTCGACTACAGACAGCTAGCTACCGACACCAGGCAGTTCACCATGCCAGACTACCGGATGCCACCAGTCCAAGTAAGGATGGGTTTTATTAACAAAAACATGACATAAGTCAAAAAACAAACGGAGTAATAAACGCAAAACAGAATACAACACCAAAATCAATACATATCAACGAATAACAAAACGTTAAAGACATAACAATAACACATAAGAAGAAAAGAAATGAATTCATTTCTTTTTAAAAGAGAGACAATATAAAAGGTTATTCCTTCTTCTTTGGTACAAATTAATTTCATCACTGTGGTGAAAAACATTGTCTGTCTTTCAGGTTTATTACAAAGAGCAATTATTTTCAAACATAATGTTCTTTTAATTAAAAGCAAACTTCTTACCAGCCTTCAGCTGTTTTGTAATATCATTTCTATTTGCAAGAAATCCCACCAATATAAAGTCGAATGACGTTTAATTAGCATTCTAAACTGATTGATATTAAAGGAGTACACTCTAGAAACTTTACAAATACATATTTTCCCTGACAAAATAGTCAGATTGACAATATGACTGTCTGTCTGATAGCATCACCCAATATCACCGGAAAAAAAATCTTCTGAACCTCAAACCAAAAGGCAATAACAATATTTACAACAATATCAGAAAAGATGTGCTGTTGGCTCTTTTCCATGAAACAACGACACTCACCTGACTCAGCAATAATCCAAATCTTTAACATTTTCCTTATAGGCAAAACATTGTAGATCGTTTTTAACTGAACTGAACCACATGCTGCTACAGCTCTGTATACTTTGCTGTAATTCTGCTTACGGTTGACACTGTCTGCCTAAATATATTACATTCTTTATATTATATTACATCCCAGCCAACTAGAAGTAAAGAATGGAAACTTCAGAGTGAAATACAAAACTGTATGTGTGTGTGAAACTGCCCTGAGAAAGGCTGACTCACCAGCGTTAGTTGGCTTGTTTGTGTTAGACAAAGTGCACAGCTGACACACACTTCAGGATACTTTAAAGTCACATTTTAAATGTTTACCTCTTATATATGTATCTATTATAGTGTTTTGTTTACCTTGCAGTCGCTCCATTCTTATGCACTTATTTTTCTTTGCTGAGTCCTGAGACTATTTTCCGCTATAATGGCTCATTTTCTCCTCAGATAACATCGGCTCTAACGGGATCTGATCTCTGCTCGTCTCAGCTTTCACAGGACTTCGACTTCTTCACGGTGGAGCTGGAGAAAAGTGTGAAAGGCTTCGGTTTTAGCATCCGCGGCGGACGGGAGTACAAGATGGACCTGTTTGTCCTACGACTGGCCGAGGACGGACCGGCCATCCGCAACGGGAGGATGAGGGTGTGTTTCGATGATGTCGTTTCCTTTTAGGAAGCCACGACACCCCATTTAAAGATTAAGCTGCTTTCTATCTTCTTGGATTACATGGCAGACGCTCACTGTAATTGTCTGATGTTATCAAAGCTGCAGCAGCAACTTTTTCAGAGCCGATTAAGAAATAATCTGTCAAAATAGCGCAGAGATGGGTCGTCCTTTTTGAGTTTTTTTAGAAGTTTTTCTCCTCCCAAGTTCCTAAAAAAAAAAAAAACATCTCTCCTTTGCATTTAGTAACGGATAATATTTAGAAAGATAAAGATAGATAAAACATTTAAGTGGGCCAACTTAAATTATACTTTGCTGTTTGGATAGCTGCACAATTCTCCCTCTAGCTATAGTTGCTACTGTACTATTCGGTCAGAGAAAGCAGACGCATATTTTCTGAATTTATAAAGATGTAATAAAGCCCTTAAATGTTCTCCTCATTAGCTCCATGTGTTTTGCTGCTAGCAACATTAATTGCAACTTCAATAGCTGTCAATGCAGAATGAATCCACCTCCTGCTTTCTCTTTCTCTCTTCTCTTGCATGTCCTCTTTATGTGTGGAGCTGATGCATCAGTCTGCGTTACATTCTTTATATGCAATGAACCCGTTAAAGATAATGTGTGCAAAATGCCCCCGGGGGAGATATTACTTTCCTGCCTCGTTGGTGTAGTCGATGGGAGTCCAGTGGGCCTTGATGCAGGTGGAAGAGGAAGATTAATCCCTCTTGAGCTCCACTTAAATTCAGCATATAAGCTGCAGTGAAGTCTGATCAGTGGTGGAGGAAATATTCAGATCCTTTCCTTAAGTAAAAGCACCAGTAAAATAGTATAAAGTAAATGTAAAAAGTACTTAAACTTCAGAAGTAATTTATTTCATATTTTAGTGTTAGATTGTTGATACTGATGTATTATGTAAATGAAGAATACTGATGTTTTTTTATATATTATTTAAAAAATGGCAAAATCGATGCAGCAGAATCACAGATAAAATCGTTCTTATTCTAGCTTCGTGTATCTTTCTTGAAAATCAAAATCTGAAACGGCTGTCAAATACACTCAGTGGAGTAAAACAGTATTTTGCAGAGTAGAAGTACAACGTAGCACAAAATACTCAAGCCGCACATGAGTTACTTTCCCCCACTGAGTCTGATTTGTCTCGGATGAATCCAGACAGTCGCTCTGCTGGTGGGATATTGAAATAAACTCGACGCCTCGCCGTTGAGTCGACTTCAGAGAACAAGGTGCGGAGACCGCTTTGATCAACGATCCTTGATCCATGCAGTCGAATGCAGAGAGGAATCAATCTGCATTTAACTCTAAGTAAATGTGAGATATTGGGTAAAAAGCATTTGACATGCCTGTCACTTTGGATCGGAGTGGCGCTCTGACACGTTTTAAGGTGCAGAAACCAAAAGCTCTCTTGCACCGTGACTCCCTGCAGTCTCCCTGACACTCTGAGCTTAATCCAAGTCATTTCTCCTCAACAGGCACTTTGTCACATCTTTAAGAAGGGAAAAAAAAAAATCATCTACTTTGATCCTGCTAGTCACAAACTAATCAGTAAGGAGCGCTAACAAAATTTAACAAGCGTTTTTTGGGGGGTTTTTTGGTCCAAGTGGCAGTGCGGAGGCTTTTAAGAAAATTGCACGAAGTGATGGGTTATTATGGGGAATAATCATTCAGCACATTTAATTACCTCTTTGAGCTTTAAACCTTCAATAAAAGACGGAGTCGTGCGTGAGCATCGGCTGATTCATTTCCACCTCACGCTCCCGGTGCTCAGCATTCACGTGCCGTCCATTCAGCTCCCTCTTTATTAAAGATGAAAATGGAGATCACCCTCCGCTGCTGTAAGGAGCCGAGGAATAATGATTGAACCGTCCTGCCTTCCACCTCTCTTCAGACCACTGCAATGACACATAATGACTCCCCCTCTCTTGACTCCAGTCCGCTCCTGACTTTCAAATTGCCCCTGCCATTACCGCAGGACTCCTCCATTTGTTAGCGTAATTGGCCGCCGTGTTTTTTTGTCCTGTTCCCCGTGAATCCTCCCCCATTAGTCAACCTCGGAGCCGACTCTTGATGGGCCAAGAAGTGAGGGGGGGGGGGGGGTCGACATTTGACCCATCCGTGTGGTCACAAAAGGGTGAAGTGGCCCAGTTAATATTTACATTAGCTGTTAACTGAGCTGCTGCAGTTATGGCCAGGTTATTAGTATTCATCACAGTGGGCTAACATGTTCCATATCCGCCCCCGTGAGAAGGGTCCGCCTTAATTCCATTCAGATTTTATGTCGACATTACTGCCAAAATGAATTATAACTGACAGCAGTTCATTGCTGGTAATGCTTATTAACACTTCCAGAGGCCCCGTGGGAAAGCCAGTGAATTATAGATCCATAGTGATCCTTATTATTCACTGTCGTCCATTATAAAAGAAGCTTATTAATATTCCATTTTATATTTAGTGACGGTGGGATCATTTGCAGACCTGCCACATCATAATTGGCTCAATCTTAGCATGAATGCAAACGCCTTCATTAATCTGCTCCTCTTATTTTCGCCTTTGTGAACTTGACCGGTAGGTTTTTGCAACAATGTAGCACCTATTATAATTAGATTTTAGTGTTTCATGTAATTGTTTCTACAGTTAACACCTTCCAAGGTTCCTTATACGCTTGTTCATACACAAACACGTCGGTCTATGCTTTAAGGTTCTTAACAAGCTCCGTTATTCACATTGCATATTATATTTTTATTTTCAATACAGATGTAAAAGGGTGCAGAGCACGTTGGTGCTTTCCATTGGGTTTTTTGTCCCCGTGCGTCACAGTAACTGGTCAAAGAGCTTTAACGATGCTCTAAAATCTTTAAATGCAGCTCAGGTCCTGATCCAGTGCTCGCTGTTTACTTGGCTGCTCTGAGTGTTTATCGATGACTCAACAAAGTTCCTTCAAGAGTTTGGCAGCTAAAAGACTGCTTTCGTCCTTTCGACACCCAACTTAGTCTTTATGGACCTTGTTTTTTTATTAAGATTAAAATCTGAACTAAATACATGTCAGTCTGCACATTTCCCCTCTGACAGATTCTGTCGTCCTCTGTCACACACTTCCTGACGCCCAGGTTGGGGACCAAATCATTGAGATCAATGGAGAGAGCACCCAGAACATGACCCACGCCCGGGCCATCGAGCTGATCAAGTCTGGAGGCAGGCGCGTCCGTCTTCTCCTAAAGAGGGGCACGGGGCAGGTCCCAGAGTACGGTAAGTACCCACGCAGAATCCACATCAGCTGTTTGTCTTCAGGATCATTTCTTACCTCTACCGTACTTTGCCTTAATATCACTTTACCTCTTGATAACTTTATTCTAGCATGCATCATGTTAGATCTTCTGTCTTTATCGACTCTGTACTCGCTGTATTCTGTATTTCACTATGCTGTTAAAAAAACTAAACATATGTCTCTTCTGTCTTGACTAACATCAGTTTATCTTCTGTCCATTTCAGTGACCCATCACTAATTGATTGGTCTAGGTTGTTACTTCCCCTTCTATAGGAATGGTATCTTCCAGTCTCTCCATGTGCATGAAAAGTGACAAGCATGGCTCCCCCTATTTCTTCCTAATGGGCCCCACTAAAGACACGGTTTGTGATCATACGAATGCTTTTCTCTTCACGTAACCCTGGCTTTCTGTGCTGTGGTTTTGTGTGTTGTTTTGCTGTAATCGCCTATTCGGGATGCACTTAGCGCTTTCAGATCAAAACAACTTACTTTATAACCTTGGACACCCTCGTACGGTTGAAGATTTGACATTTTTTACCTTCAGAAATAATCAACAGAAATGGCTCAGAGCTCCAGGAGGTTGTAAAGTTAGTGAACATAACTCTCCTCCTGACCAGCAGATAAATCAGCAGCTACCTACAGGGCCCCCCCCCCAAAAAACAAAAACAAAACAGTCAGCCAGAGGAGATCAACGTGAAATATTTTCGCAGATTATTTACCCGGCGAAACCTCGGCGCGGCACGAACTGGGCGTGGAAGGGCAAATTTGTTGTGGTGACACCGCGGGGTAATAAAGCTCCGAAGCGTCGCTCCCTGTTCTGCACCAGCGCGGCGCTCACTTGTCCGCGTCCTCCCAGTAGAGAGAAAGACGTTTCAGGGGGAACGCCGCGACACCAAAGCCCCCCCAGCCGATACACATTCATCAGCGCTTGGCCTCGCCGGTCACCTTCCAGCACTTAAACACAGGAAATAGAGTGTGATGGTGTTTCCCCGTGTCGCCCCTGTTCTTCCGGCCAAGGGGACTTAATCTCTCTGTGTGGAGAGCTTTTGTAACACTTGCCTTGAGGTGGTTCTACAGCCTTGAAATATGCGCACAGGGAGTCTTACTGTGGTCAGCCAGAAGACACAGTCCTCCATCATTAGAGATCTGTTGAGTCCCCCCCCCCCCGCTGCCTAAAAGCAGAGGCAACATTTGAACCCACTCGGTCTGTTCTGTGGGCGCTTGATTCAGCATTTCATCAGCCCTTATTTTATATGCATACTGGAAGGTTATGCAAATCACCTATGGTGATTAATCTAGCTATTTAAAACATTAGCATACTAATGTTCAAAGGAGCAAGTTATTTTAGTCTCAGGTTGCTGTTTAGGAACAGCTGAATGCAAAACGAAGTAGAAAAATTGAAGAATATGTTTGGCCATAAAAATGTGGTTGCTGGCATGTGCATGAATATTACCGTGTGCCTTGTGTGTGTGTGTGAAGCACTGTGTGTGTGTCTGTGTGTGTGTGTGTGTGTGTGTGTGTGTGTGTGTGTGTGTGTGTGTGTGTGTTTGTGTTTGTGCCTCTATCTCATGTTAGATCTGCAGCACATATTTATCAAAGGCCTGAGAGTTACAGCACAAAGAAAAAAGCGACGTAGTAGAAGTTCTTTGCTATACTTATATCAAAGTGACACTCCAGCAAACTAAAGGATGACATCCCATAATAAATGACATGTATGATCAGAGGAAAAGAGGATTTAGAAATAGAAATCCTCACATGTTCTCTGTAATGGGGTTTTCTATAGAAGTCTGTTTTATTTCCAGGGCTTTAAGTTCATTCAAGATATCATTACCTTTAGTTACTTTCATCTCTCGTCAGACCTTCTGTTCCAGGTGAACGCCCACTCAATGCCGCCAGTTTCTAAGGCACACTTCCCATTAAAAACTTTCTCAAGCCCAAACCCAAATTATATATTAACATTTCCCATCTTCTTTCACAGCCACAGAAGTGCTTCACAACTGTTTTCCACAGGCGGAATAGTTCAGTTCTTTCCATGACTAGTAAATTGACTTACGGACACAACTTTATACCTTTTTAGCATTTCAAAGTGGCCATAATCATGTTCTATGTAGCTTAGCTTGTTTCAGCTCATCGTGGTTTTTCCCTCTTGTGTTTCACTCTCTCAGAAAGTTGTTTCTGTCACAGCAGGCAGCTGTTCTCTAAAAGCCCGCTACACACCGCCCGTCCAGCACCAAACAGCAGACAGACAAAGTTAGCGGTTATCTAATGAACGCAGCGGAGCATTTAGCAAAGAGACACATATTTCCCTCTGGAGTTAGTAAATATTGGATATTGGAATATTGGAGTGAATAAGGAGAGTGAATATTGGATTCGCATTCATCAGACGGACACAAACGTGACTCCAAATGAATGCTAATGCTGCTCTGTCTCTGCTGGAATGTAATTAGACAACTGTTTCACTTTTAAATTCCCCCATTTAAACTTATAAGGTGAGGATTTGTTTGTGTCGGGTTCACAGCGTTTGCACTCAAGTGGCTTATTGCAGGGTTAGAATAATGATGAGAACAAGCCCGCGTCTTTTATGCCTCTCTAACAAAGAACACATTTACATATTGTAGCTTGTGTTAAGGCGACTCGGCAGAACCGTGAGCACACCAGAGCTTTAACACAGCGCGTGATGAACACAGCCCTCTATGGACTCCAGTGTAGCAGGCATGCTGTAGGAGAAGGACTGTGGAGATCCAGGTACTCTCTCCGCTCTCCCTCTTAGTCCCGGATCTAATGTGCTCCTGGCGCTGCTCGGGGATCTGCTCATAATTGGGTCTCGTGGCGCCGGTGTAGCTGGCCTCGCCTCTGAACCCAACGCCCAGCCCGCTGAAAATGACTGATGGCCGAGGGACCGAGACCCATCGGTGCAGAAACAGAAGCTAACAGTCCGTGAGAGTGGAGAGTTGTGGAGGAGAGCGCTGTAGATTCACTGCAGCTGCTGCGCTGGAAACAGACTTCTTCAGGCTTAGGAGAGAGAGAGACGGAGAGAGAGAGAGAGAGAGAGAGAGAGAGAGAGAGACGCTCTGGCCCCGAGGTTTCTCATTCTCGCTGTAGCACCACCCTATTGGGCACATCATCCATTTCATTAAACCGGTTTTCGATTTTCCGCCAAGGTTTTAGATTGTCCGGGGCTTTAAAGAGAGCTATGGGAGGCAGATTGATGTTGTCTAAAAGTAGTGTCGCCCTGTGACGCGTTCGGAAGTAGGTTGTAGTGCTGCACTGAAATTGACTTGAATGCTTTAAGCTAGTAGAATAGGAATGATTGCTGTGTTTATTGTGTTTGTTCTGATGTAGTGCTTGGTTGTGCGGTGGCATGCTTTTAAGCAGAAGGCATGTGTGGTTTTCACATGTGTGTGTGTGTGTGTGTGTGTGTGTGTGTGTGCTCCAGATAATGCCGTCCCATGGGATGCTCGCCCTTCAGCCTCCCCAAGCCTGTCGGAAGTAGCCCCTCCCATCGACAGCCTTTCCATGCCATCGCCTTCATCTCATCTGGCCCCCGACCCGCCTCACCTGCCGCCTCTGGACGTCCCGCGAGACCCGGTGGCACGAGACAGCAGGACGGAGCGTTCGAAGAGCCCCCAGAAGGCCGAGCTGCTGAGTCCAGATCCGATCGGCCAGGGGAGGAGAGCGGCTTCAACCGGCGGGAGCGGCAGAGCCAAGAAGGAGGGTGGCAGGTCCACCCACGTGGGACACAGGGTCCAGCCCACTACTGAGGGGGAAGTGGGCAAGGAGCGGCAGAGCGGGGAGCCCAAACCTCCCAGGAGCACCCGAGGGAGGTCCAAGGAGAGAAGTACCGGGGACGACAGAGAACCCACCGAATCTACCAGCAGCTCCAAGCTCCCGCACACCAACGGGAACAGCGTCATAGACGTGGAACGGTACGGCGGCGGGCAGCAGCAGCAGCAGCAGGTGGACTCGGAGCTGAGCAGGACCAGGCCCAGGGAGCTGGACAGGGGCCTGGGAGAGAGCCGGCCCAGCCTGCCCAGCAAGAGCACCGGCAGCGGCGGCGGCGGCGCGGCGGGGAGGAAGGCCACGGTCTCTCCCGGGCCTTGGAAGATCCCCGGATCAGACAAGCTGCCCAGCACACTGCGCACGGGAACGTCCACGCTGAGCAGATAACACCGCGGCTCCAGCAGAACACAGCGGCCCACATCTGGATGAAACCACCACACCTTCCTGCGCTCCTTCATTCCCCCCCACCCCCACCCCCCTCCATATCCCGTTCTCCCACAGAGTCAGGACCAAGGGGGGACAGGGTGATCTGGACCACGTGTTTTTAGAGTTTTATTTATGATACTGTACTCTAAATTATTTTAAGAAATATTTTACACCCACCACCTTAAGAACTGGAAAATCATCCACTTTTTAAAAAAAAAGTAATGGAAGAGCAAGTAGAATGTGCGTTTAGCGCGGCGGGGAATCATTTAAGGGACGCAAACTTTAAAAGAACTATATTTTGATTTCTCCCCCGAGCAGAACCGGGGGACAAAACATGCAAATATAAAACACCTGACAGGAAGCAACTGTCGACTGGATATCTCTCTCTCTTCACAGCGGAGTCTCGTTTTATGAAATGGAATGTTGAAAAGAAAGTTTGCCTGTTTTTGACGAGAGCGAATGGATCAAAGAGTGACAGCAGAGATGAACTCAACAGAACTTTGCCTTAACAGAGACTGAATGGGCCTGAATCCATCTTGAATAATCTATCAGATGATTACAGACATAGATATATTATAATGAATATGTGGGATCATTTTTGTAAATAAGATCATCTTTAAGCGGAAATGGATCTCTGGTCCGGTGCTTCGACGAGCCACACGGACCAGAACTTCCACCGCACCGACGTCTCCCTTTTCTACTCTCCCGTTCAGCCCTGTGATTGCAGTTTGGGGTCTCGGCAGGCCTGCTGCTGCTGCTGCTGCGGTTGACTTCGCGATCTTTCTGCGCTTGAATCATCCCGAGTTCAGCGGGGGCATCATGTCAGTCCATTTTTCTCATTTCTGTGCTTAACGAACAAAGCCATCCGCGGCGGTGGTGTCCGGCCGGACGGCGAGAGAAGGCGCTCGCGTGGTACCGACCGAGGGGCAGAGTGCCTTAGACTGACGGAGAGGTTGGCTTTTAAGTCAAAAGGTTCAACTCCAAACCACTTAAGAGGGTCAAAACAGGCTGCTATACAACATCCACTTCACAGATATAAATAATAAACTGTATTTTTTCAGATACGAGTGTGATACGGTGAAATATAGGATTTATTTCACAAGCTTACGTGTGGAAATAAGTCCATTGACAGAGCTATGGGTGGTCTATATGTGCAAGTGGTTCATTTCAGTGTAGTCGCCATTGCTGATTTCTTAACGAGGTCTGACTTTAGTAATTTCCATGAAGAATTTCTCATAAGAGATGCACAGAGCGCCCAAAGTCCAAAACAAACTCAAATCTGATATTGAGTCGTCAAAGAATCGATCTCACCTGGTCAAAAGCTTGCTCGTCTAACAATCTTTGACCTGGATGAGAGAATGCAGTCGATTTGAAAATGAAACCTTTCTATTATTTCCAGAGAAGAGGTCTCACCCGGCTGAATCTGATTCGTTTTAAGTGGTTCTCGGCTCCCTGAGGATGAGCTACAGGGGGAGTTGGACTCTATTCCAAGGTATAAATGTGAAGTTTTACATTTTTTATACAACCTGTCAATTGACATTTCGCTAAGCCCTGCCCCCCCCTTAGATACTGTAGCTTGTCAGGCTTTCCATTCTGGCACATACTGCAGTTCACATTGACACGGCAGGAAGATTCACTACTCAGAAAGTCTCAGTGAGTTCTGAAACAGAGAGTCCTTGATTTCAGACTGAAGTAAACAAAAGCAGCTGAAGAACTGTCACAGATCATATCAGATGTAGCTTTCTAGATAATAAGAAAACTGACTCATTTTAAAACAGCTCGGTCTTAAATATCCACTTGATGCTACAGACATGAAGTTGTGCTAAAAGAGGGTAAAGCTACATATCCCCAGGCAAAAAGTTAGCATCCTCACCAGTTGATCTACTTATTGCAAAGAAGAACTAATTAAATATGATAAACATGGTAAGATCAGCCTGTTATTTGAGTCTAGCCTCTGGAGTTGTTTGTATTTTTCACTTTCGGTGTCCCGGGAGAAAAGTCTTTTAGGATGAGCACTAAGTGAAGAAGTTGGTAGCGGTAACGCTCTCAGCTGACGCTGGATAGTGAACTTCATTAATCAAATCAACAGATTTTCAGGACAATTAAGCAGCCAGTGAACTAGTGAGCGGGACGTGCTGCAGGTGTGATCATGTCCCGCTCACTAGTTCACTCTAGCTCCTGTGATTCTGGTTTTGGAAAAGAAAAACGATTTAAACTCTTAGATTGCTGAGTGTCGCACACACACACACACACACACACACACACACACGGCTTAAATCCAAAAAAGCCTGACAGGTCTGCAGTGCCTAGTTACAGTCGCTAAGCTGTGATTGAACACTTGATGTTCGGAGCAGGGTTGTTGGGTTTTTTTTTTTGTTTTTTTTACGCAAACTGTCAATTTTGAGCTCAACAAATCTTTTCACAGCGTCCGTATCCTCTCTGCAGATGTGAAAGTTGCCTGGCAATCTTTCCCTCCGAATGAGACGACGTCAACAGGAGAGGAGAAGAAAAAAGAGCCATAATACCAGAACAAAAGTTTCCTCTTCTACCACTGCTGAGAGAAGTGCAAACAGTGTTTAAGGAATGAAAGAGCAAAGCGAGACCAGTCATTATGTTTGCCATTGTGATCCGTAATTACACAATGAATAAGTGGGCTGACTTTAAAGCACAATCTCTCTCAGGCGGTTTGGGAATTATTAAGGCGGAGAAAAATCATCAGCCAGGCACAAACAGCTCAGACCCTGTGTCGGTGTAGAGGGTGTGCAGGGGCGACGTCACCCAAAGAGGCCCAGAAGTCCACTTTGACATTAGTCAGACTGAATGCTGCCTGCACACTGTGTCATCACGCATCATCTGACTGGACTTCTTCTTCATTTTATGTTGGAAGCAGAAACAGAAAACAGAAGAAAAAAAATCAAATAAAATGTGCGTATGTTTGCTCAACCTTTGCACAACTCACTGCTTCCCACATCTGAGCTGTCTCCATTCAGCCAAAATGTAAGTAGTTTGCTACAGAAAGCGACAAAAAAAAAAAAAAAAAGACAAAAAAACTCATCTAGAGGTGTAAAAAAAAAAAAAAAAAAAAAAAAAAAAAAAGGTGTGCGTGTTGAAATAACAGCACTTATAAAGTCCCACCCAAGCGGCTCAGTATCACTGTGTAGTGTTATAGCAGTGTATAGACCCTGAAGAAATATCTCTATAAATATGACTCCGTGTACTATTGATGGTCACAAAGACTGTAAGTGGAGCAACTATTTTTATGAAATGCAACACTATGGATATATTAACTTTTGCAAAAATCTTGTTTACCTGTATGATATTCTGAAACGCTGTCAAAATAAAAGAAAATCTTGACACGACATGAAAGATTGATTTAGGACGTGCTGCTGTGTGATTCTTTAAGGGTGTCTGTTTTCATTCAATTCACAGAGATGGCTACGGCTTTACTTTATCGCCCCTGTTCAGCACTTATGCTTATTACACACTGTAATGTCGTTCTAAACTAGACTTGCAGTAGAAGACTTGGTAGTACTGAAGAGGAACTGAACTTCCTGTGTAAAAAATCTGTGCAGTGTCCCTTTAATTTAAGGTCTACTTACTAGATCACTTTCAGGTGAATCTCATGGCCTTCATCAGCGGATGTAGTTTTGCTAGACAAGGTGAAAAATGAGTTTTACAAAAAGATTGTCAGGAAGTTGTTTTTAAAACTGCTTGTGAGCTTCTTTCTTGTCACGTTTGTACTTGTGTAGTGTCACTATTTGGCCACATGGGGGCATCTGGTAAGCCAGGTGAACTTTTTTTTTTTTTAAAGGAAATGGCCTGAATGACCTGATTTTCTCAAGGAGGTATTTGGTTTGTATATGCATACGTAAAAAACATATTTAAATGCACAAAATATAACTACTGATTTGTCAACCTGGTGCACGTTGAATAGAAAATCCAGTGTTTCATACTTTATGTACACATCCTCCAAATCTCCACTAGAGGTCAGCATTGATCAGGCATAACTTTCCTTGCTGTTTGGTTTCATAATTGTTGAACTTACATAAAGTTATTAGTCAGACGTGTCCTCTTATTAAAGGGGTTTAATCGGCCCGTGTGACGTTTCAATAGTGCATACGCGGTAAATGGTGGCCCGATGGTTTTAATGATCTATCGACTCTCTTGTGTCTCAGGTCGACTTAAATGATCTTCAACCTGCACGGCGTTGGGAAATTGAAAAGGCATCAGTGTGTACGCTTCCTCCAGTTGACGCTGTGGTTTTCACACATACATCCTGTTGCGACACACGTGAAAAAAGTGAAATACTGATTGCAATTTGCTTCATGTTTAACTTAAGATGGGATTTCACATTTTAGCGAACCGTAGACTTTGATTTGAGGTATCTTAAGTTTGACTCAGCCTCTGTTCTGCCTTGTAAAAAAATGACCAACATTGCTTGTACTTCATCGCAGCATTAAGAGGTTGTCTACATGCTGTATTTGTACAGAGGCCTGTGCGTGAAACAGACAGGAAAAAGAGCCACAAAAGAAGCACCGGGGGGGGGTGAGAGATGAAGCACCGCGGGAGCCGGAGAACGAGCTCTCCTGCAGAGGCGCCGCTGGTCGGGCCGGCCTGCTGCCAGCTGGATGCTGCCTGTATTCTCCACAGGGGAGAATCAATCCAGAGCTGAACTCGACGTCTCCATCGGGAGGGAGACGAGACACGGTGCAGACCTTAACGGACTGCTCTGCTCCCTTCTGAAGAGACACTAAGAGCCGTTAAGAGTTGAAGAACAACCTCTGACTCGTTTATCAAATGGCACTCGAAGGAAATAACTCTGAGTTGAAACGTTGTGCTCAAATCAGACGCATGACGACCAGGGGGTTATATGACAGCTTTATGAGGTGAAACTGTTCATCTAAGCTGCACAAATGACAATTTACCCGTATGGCTCAAATCCCAGAAGCATCTGACAGCAATGCTCACCTGCTCTAATGTGTATAACATATTGCCTGGGAAATAACTCTACTGCAGAGAGAACACAAAGTGCAATGAGTTCATCCTTCAAGAAGACTCTTTTTGTATTGCACAAAAACAAAAATCTCATCTAGTGATGAAGGGTTTTAGCATCTAGGTCTGGAATTGCCTCACCTCAGCCGAGAGTAATGCTTTATATCTGAGGCCAGATGAGATGAACTAAACACGAGAGGTCAATTCCCTCGTCCTTAGTTAGCAATATTTTCTGAGAGTTGCAGCAAGAATAAAAAAATAATCAACTCATTTGGGAGCAGCACCGGTTGTAGAAAGTCCATTTCATGCTCAGTTACGCTGAAACCCAGTTTGAATGTCTTACAGCCCTCACTGTTAGCTTCTATAAGGCATACAGTGTTTCAGCCATGACTTTTTTGGGTTAAACATTCCTGCATTCAGCAAACAAATTCAGCCTGGATCCTGGTTGCAAAGGCAAACATTTAATAAAGGACCACAAATAAGATGTTGCCCAACAAGGAGTACGTGCAGAAGATGCTGAGGGGTTTGTCATGGCTCATGTCATGCATTGCCTTCAAATTGTTGCCACACACACACACACACGCATGCATGCAACCTGCCCTAGAAGTGTGTCACCCTGCATTCATACTTTCACAGCTGATCGAGATTGATAGTTGCTGTGCAGCGGTAGCGAAAGAACAAACTCTGCCCTTCAGCACATGATAGTGAAACTGTGACTGTGCGTCACAATCGGAGTGTGTCCTCCAGGCAACAGGCTGCATGTCCTGACTGATATGGTGGCGTTCGATGCCCGCCGCTTGATAACTTTAATTGTACGTCACCGTTCTGCAACCAGGGAGGCAAATGATCCGCCGTGCGTGTTGTTTTATGTGGGTGTCAATAGGACGGGCCTGCCCTGACATGACGGTCTAGCTGCAGAATGAACAATGGGCCTTTCAGTTCCACAGCGATCAATAGACCTTTTTTTAATGTCGGGAGATAAGTCGTGTATTGTTACGAATAATTTAGAGTTTATCACATCAGTGAGTGAACATGGAAAATGTCCCGGCCTTTATCTGATTGTATTGATTGTTCATGTCCAGATTTATGCTCTTCTGGGAATACAAGTCAAATTGGGAGTGTGTCAGGTCACAACACATTTTTTTTTGGGAGACTATTAACAGGCTACAATCATTGTCTTAGATAGCAGAAGGCTTATACATAGATAGTACATCATGAGACTCCATAGAGGTATGACGCAAGAATATTCTCTCAGGTTTTGCTTTCTGAATTAGGAATTGTGTTCGATTTAATTCCTAATTTAGCTCACCCATCATCATCTCACTTATCATCTTGCATTCTTCAGGGCCATGCAAGGTAAGCTAAGTCTATGACTTATTGTCAAAACCACACGGTATTTTGTCATGTAAAGCGTTCAAACGTTATATTTCAGTGAAATAATGCGTTTATATGTGTGTTTGGCATTTGCCGAATTTAATATTCTGGTGATTCAGAGAGAAATTTCCCCATTGAGTCGCTTTCCAACGACTCTACAACCAGTAAGCCACGTTAACTTCCTCGATTTTGTTTTGAATGAAATTTGGCGTGACGCTCGCTCCGCACTCCACAGAACGGCGTGTACCGGCGGTGGACTAGGGGAGGGCCCACGGGCGGGGTGACGCGCCCTGTCCACTCGGTGTCTCACATTGTGTGTGAGAGCTGTAGTCTGTAGGACAGACAGGCGGTCGGCGGACCCGTGGAAGTATTTCAGCAGCCAGAGCTCAGCCAGAGCCCAGAGGCGGCCGGTGGGAGGAGGCAGAGAGTCCGCAGCTGCCGCGCACCGCACAGCGTCTCTGACAGCCGCAAGAGGAGCGCACCAAACCCATGTCTACGGTAAGAAGGGTTGTGTTTCTTTAGTTTTGTTTATCGGGATTTGAGTGTGGATTTGGGGGAGCAGAGATGTGTCGTGGCACGGAGCATCTTTCACCGGTTTTTTTGTCGGCTGTGTGGTCTGAGCATCAACACGCCGGGGCTGACGTCTCCCGAGCTCCGTCAGTTGGTAAATTCATTTTTTTTTAAATTTTGTATCTATTTTATTATTCGTTTGTTTCAGTCTGAACGTGGGAGTTGTGTAACGAGAGAGAGAAGGCAGTTAGCGCGGTTCTGTAGCCGCCTCCGACAGCAGGGCGGCGGGGTAGCGGGACCGCACGAGCCGCAGTCAGCGTGGAGCAGCTGCGTTAAAGCAAGCAGCCGACACCGGAAGTGAGGAGCTGTGGCATTCAAAAGAAAAGCACGAGAAATATTACATTTAAAAAAAATAAAATACGAGATTTACAATAAAACCACATTCTATCACACATGAGCTATTTCACAAGAAGACCCTTTTAAATTTGACTATATTTGTCCCCATCACGAGCCTGGCCAATTAGAGTAATTGTAGAGAGCCTTGAAAGCAAAGCTTGATTCATGACTTTGCCAGGTTTTGCTCAACTTTGAGCCTTTGACTCGTTTCACATCATGGACATGAGAAGTTGTCAACACTATCAGACTCCATCAAATATGACTTTCTCCCAAAAGTACCGGTGTCCTCCTCAAACCAAAATATCAAAACTGTTTTATGTCTATTCCCCTACAATTTTGGTTTGAACTAAGAAAAGAGTAGTCTATTAATCTATGAGTCGATTGACAGAAGATAAACTGTTTCGTTATTTGAGTAATCGTCGAAAGAAAAATTATGAAACTGTCTCTTCTTCTCAAATGGCTGCCACTCCCTGTTTTACGTCATAAGTAACAGAAATATCGTTGTGATGGTCACACAGGCATTAAAAAAATATTTCCTGACGTTTTGTAGCCCAAAAGAAATAACTGGCAGTTTAATCGATCTCATTGTTGGTGCTTTTTGTTCCCCCCTCTTCCTTCACCCTTTTTTTGTGTTGTTTTATTCTGAAAAGTCTGACCGGATGATGTATTATTACACTATTTCTGTTTGGACTGTATCAAATGGAGAGTGCTGGCACGGATTTGTGAACATGTTCATTTCGTTACATCACCTTTTTAGCAGTAAATGAATAACACTGTTTACATAGAAATATGAGACAAAATTACAACCAGGAAAGAAAGCCACTGACCCCCCTGTCATATCTACTGTGTGTGTGTGTGTGTGTGTGTGTGTGTGTGTGTGTGTGTGTGTGTGTGTGTGTGTGTGCCATGTGGAGGCGTTTGAATCTCCTGGCTGATGTAGTTTCCAGATCAGAAATCCCCTCACAGAGAACCTGTGTGCTCTTTAAGATCTTGAAGCAGAATGTTACCTCCCATCAGAGCAGTCAGTCCTGTATGTCTACCTAGTTCTATTGTCACACTTTCAATTAGGGAAGATAAACTCTACTGTAGTCTGCTGCGTACTTCCTCATGTAGGTGCATTATCATGATAACTGTTGCATTGCTGTTGTCATACTATACGTACCACCCCCTCTTATTTAGGGTACAGTGCAAGGGTGTCATGTCCGGTGACGGTTAAGAGACGGTTCAAAGTTGCATTAATTGCTCTGTTGTGTGATTTGAAAGTAGAGCTGCAACTAATTATTGTCCTTATTGATTATTTTCTTGATTTAATAGTGCCTGTTGTTATAATTTCCCACAGGCCAAAGTGACGACTTAAACTGTCTTGTGTTGTTCCACCAACGTTACAAAACCATAGAATACTCGGTTCACGATGATGTAAAACAGAGAAAAGCACCAAATACTGACTAATTTGAGAATTGGAACTAGAACATTTTTTGCCATTTGTGCATGAAATATGACTCATGAAGATTACAATCACCCAATTCATTTTCTATTAATCAACTAATCCATCAATGAAGAAGGCGTTGCAGCTCCACTTTTAAAGTGTGAATCATCTTCATGTCATAGATCTCCACAAAGCTAAAAACAGGAGTAATTCACACATAATAAGCCGATACAGTCTGTCACATCAATCTCAGATGAAGTAGAACTGCATGTCAAGTTATAAAACTAGTAAAACTAGTCCCACTTTACCTTTTTTATTTAGAAAAACCTAACGGGGAAACATCAGTCCATCACATTGTACGTCACTGTGAGCAGATTTTGATGCACGATCGTAAACCTGTCACCATCTCGGCTACGAGTGTCTCGAGCTGATTTCTAAATCAGGATCACAGCTATAGAGCTCTAATTATCATCACGGGATGACCTATATATTGCTCTCTGATAAGCGTTAGGTAAGTGTGCACACATGTTGCTGAATGTGTGCTCATTTATGTATTTATAGCGGCACTAAGAACGATCACATGCTGCCAGAGAGCCTTTTATTCTCAAGCTGACTTCCTTCATGGCCTCTTCTGAGAAGTCTAGCGTTAATTTGATTTGATAACAAAGGTTCTTTTTTAGGAAGTCCCCATTTTGTCTCCCTCACCTCCAGCCACACCTGATCCTGCCAAACCCCCCCCCGCTCAGTTCTTTCTCCATCCTTGTTGCAGCACTTTATACATCTTTTAAATGCTAAACCCAGTCCTCCTCCTTTGAGCATTTCCATACCGCAGAGAGTCGTCACGGTGAGTGAGTGAGTGATTGAGTGCAGAGGCATGATGGGAGAGCAGCGTGGGAGCTGTTTCTCTTCCTCGCATCTCCACTTGTTGCTCACAGTTTGAGAGGAGCCGTGTGGTGTGGGGATGTGGTCTTGGGTGAGGGGTTTGCAGTGTGCTTCCTCCTCTGCAGATAAACAACCCCTGATAGGATGTTAATCTCGCTTTTATATTGTCGGTGCAAGTGTGTGCGGAGGAGGAGAGAAAGCCAAACCTTTCACTGATGTTAACCCGAAGGTTCCATCCTTCAATCAAACCGACGGAGTCCTCGAAGATCACCTGAAGGGAAATGTCACCAGCTTAAAAGTCTCTGTGACGTTTAAGGTTTCTATCAGGAACTGCAGCATTGGGACGAGTGTGATTGTCGGCCTTTACAGTGGCTCAGCTCAGCTGAATGCTGACGTCATCATGCTAACATTAGGTCCTCTAAGAGCTCTGCAGGAATGAGTCCTAAAACATGGACATTTCTGGCATATTTGCACTTCAGGTGTCCTTGTCTCGAGGTCAACGTTTTTTTTTTTAACATTCTTATTTTAGCATGCTAACATTAGCTACTAGGCTGACGGGTGTGTTGCAGCTGTCTCTTGTCACATGACGTGTTCGATTGCCCGAGCTGTTTAACTACATTTGTTTCCTCGTTCACATTACTTGCTTTGGCATTTCCACTTAAGTGCCAGCAACGTGATCGGACGGCTTCACGAACAACACTGTGACTCGCAAGTGTGGAAATACTGTCACAACAGGACGGTTCTGTCTGTGTTTACCTTGTAGGCACGCCAGTCAAACCGGTGCCGGAGAGATAAATGGCTCGTGTGCATGAATTATAAACGTTGCAATTCAAGAGAAAAACACTCGGTAAGTAGAAAAACAGGTGTTGAATAAACAAAAAAAAATTAAAAAAAAAAGGTATGAAAGGTTAATCAGCCAAAAGTAGCACACAGTTTAGCTGTCGGCCGTGCCAGGCCAGCGGTGATGCAGGAGCGGTGCGCGTGCACCTGTGGTTGTTTCTCGCGGGAGGTCCACGTTGGTTTGAATCAGCATTTGGTGCAAAAGTGAGTGGATGGTGAGGACGAACGAGCAGGAGAACGGGGCCAAGAGAGGGAGGGACAGTGTGGATCACCCTGAGGACGGTCCTTTTTAAAGAGGACACTGTTTGATGTTAAAGGACCAAACAAGAGGCTCTGCATGTTTTTAGCTTCTTAACTGAAGATCGTCATGCTGCTCATTGTTTTCTTGCTGTTCCAGGAAACTCTCTGTTACTGCTGGGTATCAAACCTCGATGCTTAATGATGCTTCAGGTTTTTAATCGGGTCTTATTTATTTATTCTTTGGGTTTCAATTTCATTTGTGGTTCTTAAATGGGAGGACTTCTCTGTTTCAGATTCTGTGTGATGGTAAATAATAATCTTTGGATAGTGACTAAACAGACATTTATTTAAACGCCTCTTTAACATTGTTTGTTTCAATTTCATGACATAGGAAGTGAGCAGTAGCTCTTTAACTCATGCTGCAAACAGAAACTATCCATACGCTGCAGGCTTCTTCTATTCTTTTGGATATCAAAGGCTCCATGAAATGATATCTTTGCTTCCTTAATGTCACGTTTTGTTTTTGTTGAAACGGGATATTTGGCGTTGGATACAAACATGAAACTGGATTCCTCTGATCTGTGAACTAGTCGGTGTGAGTTAAGGAGAGAATAGATGCTCTGAGTTGATGGAATGAGCAGTCAGATTGGGTTTAATCTGAACTGGCGGTTTATTGTCCAGATAAGAGGACAGAGCTGTTTCATACTTCCTGTTTTGACTTTAAAGTCTGGAGCCGGTTGAAATATTCCTTTAGAAGATTTTATCTGTTCACAGAAGGTTTGTTTCTGTTGTTAACATGACATTGAGAGCATCAGGTGACGATATGGATTGATCTTGACATCATCAGCCTCGATGATGTAACTGAGCAATTAGCTAATTGCACTCCTGGTATTTATTAGCAGCCTTTGTGTGACATCGGTTCCTGCTTCTGATGGCTGTTTCAAAGTAAAAGAGTCACTTCTTTCTTTTGGGCCTGTTAAAAGTGGGGCTTGAACTAATGATTATTTTCACTATTTTTTTATTCCATTAATCATTTTTTCTCTAATATGGTCAGACATTTTATGAAAATGCTCATCACATTTCCCAAAAATCCGTCACGATGTCAAATTGTTTGTTTTTGTTTTGACATAAGAGAAGCAGCAGGAGCCAGAAAGTTTGGCATTTTTGCTTAGAAGTTGACATAAAAGATAGTTATGAAAATATTTGCAGATAGTATTTCACCAAAAGTTTAACTTCTTCCAGGAAGCGTGTCCCTTTTCTGAGTCTTTGATGAATAAAAAGAGATTTCTGTTGCTTCTATTCCCTGCATAATGCCGTTGAGGTCATACGGCACATATATTATCTTATAATATATTCTCTTTATCGTTGACCTTGTTATGGCTGTGCTTTGTGGCAGTTAAAGTTGCTCTCGCTGTTACAGGATCTGTTGTGGGCGCTTGGTAAACACGACACCAAGCATTAAAACAAAGTTCTGAATTTTGAACTGTTGGAAAGACTTTCTACTCCGACTGTTTGTACTTTTTTTAGGTAGGTGAACTAAGACTGCCAAAACAATGTTCTCCATCATATGAGGCTACATCTGGCTAACTGAATGCTTGACGCTTTCATGTTTAGTTGCTTTAAGAAGGAAATTGTTTACAATTCTTCTCTCGAATTCACTCAATGCTGTTTGTCCTTCAAGCCACAACTCAAGGTTGTGTCTTTTTTTTAAAGTAACAAGCCTCTGAGACTAATTTGGAGTGATGTTTGTCTTGGAACCCATTAGTGATGTTTGTGGCAGGGTGGCCCAACCCGGCTGTCTGCGTCTGGGACACTTTTTGGACGAACGCCCAGCCCTCCAATGCATCGTCGGAATGGCCGTCAGCCGAGGCCACGCATATCTTCCTCTTCATACTTGTCGCTCTTTTCTTTCCATGGGACACGAGCATAAATATCTAGCAGGGTATTTCCTCTCTCCTGCCCGCTGTTTAGTGGAACAGAAGCGAGGGAGCAGGAGCTTATTGTGATTGTGTCCTCCACGCAGGCAACACAAAGCATCATACAGATACAGAAGAGATAAAGGCAGCCTCTCCCAGGCTGATCCGTGACGCGTTTTGTTAAAGGCGGATCAAAGGCAGTAAATAGCCTGGTTTTATCCGGCATTCACTAAAGCCCTTTAGCAAGTTGTCACTGACAGTACGGCCTTTTATTTCCCCTATAGGTCAAAGCCATTAGAATTTGCTTTTAGTTTAGTGTAGTGCTAAAACCAAAGTTGCTATTGCTAACGAGTCAGCCCATGCCCATGTACACATCAATGCAATGATAAGACTCTTCTAGTCCCCCCCCCCCCCCCCCCCCCCCCCCCTCCCTTATTGCTATTTCCAAATGAATCATGGTTACCACCTGTTCAAATGAAGCATAAGGGCATCTTGCTCCATTAAAAAGTTACTGTTTTACCTCAGTTTTGGACCACATCGCTCACTCTGGCAGGAAGGTATACGGCTCTAAGTGGCCCCTGCAAAACCACATCCTCACTCCAATCCCAGGAAGAGAGCAGCCTTCCTTTTTAATCTCTCCGCCTAGCCTTGTACCCAGCAGACAGCCAAAGCTGATTGCATCCTCTTTTCCCCGAAACGCACAGAAAACGACACACACACACACACACACACACACACACACACACACACACACACACACACACACACACTGTGTCCTTCTGGCTCAGATATATGTTCATTCACAGATATTGGCAGCAGCACCACGCTGCATGTTTTTTAAAGGTCGCTCAACTTGCATTAACTATGTGTGTGTGTGTGTGTGTGTGTGTGTGTGTAATTTCAGGAGGGTGTTTCCTCGTGTCACTTTCACCAACAACCTTAAAAAGATCACGATGGTATCGTGTTTTTTTTTTTTTTTTTAAATCCTGTTGCGTTACTGTATCTCAATCTGATTGCTAGCAGCGTGGACTCTGAAATAACCTGTGGATGTTCATGCTTCTATAGTGTTCAAAACCACCAGTTTGTTTTCCACCTCCGGCTCTAATCTGCATACCGAATGGAAGGATGGCTGAGATACTCAAACAGCTCACCGATTGACGCCAGAGCTCCTGTGTCATTAATTATAAACCTGGCTGTCGGCAGCACGAGGTGAAGCCATCGAGTAGTGTGCGTGTGAAGTAGTGCATTACTCTTACTGCTGCGTGTTCGCTGTAATCTATCTTCGCTCCGGATACCGGATTAAATGACTCCGTCACAGATATTGGTTTCTATGCAAGCGAGCGGGTTGTTGTTCAAAAGCACGGACGAGTCATGAATTACAAAACGGGGTGTTGGAGTTTATATCGTACCACAGGGGCTTCAGTTTTACACTCATGCATATGAATGTGACTGTGGCATGTGCAAAGGAGAGAAAGTACTCTATTATTGAACAATCCTTCACCCCTGTGCTGGCTGTTAGTGTCACAATATTAACAATATTATTTCCAGTATATCACAGACGTATCATGAGATGGCACATCTGTCTAAAATGCATGTTAGGTACGAGGTCTAAACTTTGTACCCGATCCACAACAGAACCATGAAAAAACAAGAAGCTGTTAAATCCTTTATTGTGGAGCTTCAGTCAGCACCGTCAGAGCAAAGGTCTGGACATTTTAGCAAGACGTATATTACCTTAAACTGAATATCTATAACTGGTCATACTGTAATCAAACCGCATGAATTGAGGACATGAGAATGGAAATACGTGCACTAATGCACTGAAAGGGTAACGCTTTATTCTAGGGTCCATAGTTTCCGAATAATTTCCCAGGAAGTTTCCTAGAAATCCAATTTGGCACTAATTAAAGTGGAAACGGTGTTCGACTGGTATCCAATTATTTTTCCTCCAATTCATTATTTAGTTCCAACTGATTGTCAGAGCAAACTATAGTCTTCCATCAGTGCACTGCAGGTCAGCTGGACATGCAAGAAATGGGAAATGTGTCTATAAACCAGCATAAAGTTTCCACTAATAAATTAATACTGAATGAATATTTACTTGGGTTTAAATTTAGCTTCTTTTTTTTTTCCTCACCAATTAAGACCCTCTTCCTTCGCCGCTGCATGTCAGGCTGTTGAGAGCGAGGGCCTTTTGTCAGCCGCTGTGCTAATTGCTGTTTCAGACACATTATAAAAGACCACTGGGCTCTCTGCAGCGGCAGGTTTGGGCCGGTATTTCTTTGTCATTTGCTAGAAATGCGAAACCACACCTCCAAGTGCATGCTGGGTGAAAAGGAAACAAATCCAAGGCTTTACCGTAATGCAGCTCTTAAAGCAAGGAAAAGACATTTAATAACATAGTACCACATCCAAAATAGAAGACAATACCTCGTCTCTTATTGCATGTGATCCTCTCGAAATATTAAACATTTCCACCTCTAACAGGTGTGATGTTGTCTTGATGGTTGAAGAAAGAGTCCCGCTGTTCTTGTGGCATGGTTCATGGTGATGCTGCAGTTTCAGTGTCTGTATTCAAAACGGTCCCCTTTGATAGTCTTTATGAAAATCATTTGTTGATGCTGCAACGAACTAACGTCTTTCATTGTTGTTCTTGTTTTTATCAATTAATATGTTATGATCTCTACAATGTAAAAAACTTTCAATCTTTCCCAAAATCCAAAAAGACATTTGTTTTTGTCCAAAACGAGAGATATTCAGTTTATTATAGAAAACCACTAAATATTCCCATTTGAGCACCCGTACAAAAAAGGGATTAATCAATAAGCAAAATAATGTATTCTGTCGATCTATTGATTGATTGAGCTCTACTTGACTCTGTTATGGAACTGTGAGTAAATGTTCAATAATTGGTTAAATACTTTAAAGGCCCAAGTTATCGCGATATCATATTAACTTGGATTAACTGGTTTCTGCTGCAGAGTCTTTTAATGCTGAATACTTGACCGCATTCAGAAAAGAACCAATTATATGCTTCTTTTTTTTTATCCCAGCTTTCTGCCAATAATTGGAGACATTGTGGTTTAATTACTGGAAAGCGTTAACAGAAATCCAAGTTAACTGGGACCCAGTGCTCTTGCTGGAGGGAGCGTGGACGATGCTCGCATATTTCGGTATTGTCTACTTATTCCGGCTTTTTTGTGAGAAAATGAGACACTTAACTTCAAGGATACTGGGCTTTGGTATCGATGAGTCATTCTTCTCTTCGAATGAGTTTTTCCTGAAGGTTTGTGTAAAAGTAACGTCTACCTCATCCAGCCCTGATGTGTTTGTTCTGCTCTTTCTGTACAAAGAATAAAAAAAAGAAAGCGCTTGATACCATGATGACCACAGAGCAGGTTCATGACCTCTTGGCCCGACCGCAGCTCTCAGGAGAACGACTGCCAGTCTGAGCCTGAGCCAGGCGTAAAGTTACACCACAGCACAGAGCCGACCGCTGGTGTAATTACAGAACCCCTCCGCCATCAGACATAATGTAGACAACGCACTGATGCACCAGTATGCAAACACACAGAAACATAAGCTCTCACACACACTGACTCTCCTGTGGTCAGATATCTGATACCGAGCAACAACCTACATGTGCAGATTCGAAACTGGCTCGTGGTTTTAAAAAAAAAAAAAAATGAAAGAGACACTGCTTAAATCCTTGAAGCCCACGGCTAATATAATTAGTTCTAATGAGATTAGCCTTTAGCTGCCTTGTTAAAAAAAGTGGAAGAGAAGATCTGCTGGTTTTTGTGCCGTAATGCAATCTGGGATAAGGGCCCTTAAAAGTGCTGTTCAATTCCGTGGGTTTGTGTAAAGGGCCAATGTCACAACCTCCTGTACTGGAGCGGGGGAGTCGAGCTGGAGGATGCTGGGAAAGATGTTTCATAGGATCGAAGAAATATTCGCTGTACATATTTTGTCCGAAAGAAGCAACAGTAACCTCCAAACAATCAATTTGACAAGTTTTATCACTAAGTCTGATGAACTCCGCTCCTTTTTCCTCCAGGAGCTCACATATTTTATTAATCCAATCTCCTGATCAGGTCATTACCCGACCCGAGACTCGTTCATTTCCTCTCTTATCTCATCCACAGCTCCTTCCTGAAGCGGAAGGAGCTGCGGATGATCATCATGCCGAAACGACGGTTGACCTACAACTCAACACTGTGCCTGAACGCATCCTTTGTAGACGCAGATGGAGCTGCTCACCCCCTGTGTGTAGACACGGTGCTGGTGGTGGTTTCCATTCTGGGAGTCTTGGATCCTGGTAGAAGACGAGACCCTGAGACCTTCCTGTCTCCCGGCTTGAGTTCACAAGTTGGACTCGTCTTTTCAGAAGTCTCCATGTTGGCACCGGGTTGTAAAAACGCCTGGTAGCACACTTAACTCTGCTTTCTAGGTTGTTTTTATTTGTTTTACACTGTTGGCACTGTGTTATTCAGTGAAAGGCACTGACCTCTCCTTTGTGTTGCTTTGCACTGGCATTCACGTCGACTAATGCTGCCTTAATTGTTGACTGCATTTTGCTCTATCTATTTTTCCCACACTCCCCTCCCGCCTCTGTCGGCTTTTGTCCATTGATAATAGTCTTGGCCAGCGTGCAGCTGTAGAGCTCCATGTTTGCCTGTGTCTCCAGCAGCACACAGCTGACCCACTAATAGAGGGGTTGTGTGAGGAAAGGCCGGAGGCAGCAGAAGGGCTGCAGAGCTGCGGCTTAAAACAACCGGCCTCCGACAAACAGCATGGACCTCCCGCTGAGCGAAGCTTTGAGGAACACAGAAAAAAAAAACCCTCAGTCACAAGAAAAGGAAGCATGAAATAAGGCCGGAGTGCTGCAGCTGAGCCGCACTCTTCAGCCTCGAGCATCTCCAAACTTTATTTTTTAAAGCGACCTCGAGTGACTTTGGACATGACGCGGTGCTTTGTCAAGATGGCTTCATAACCTGAGAAGCTGGTCCCTTAAGGTTTAAGTGCTCGTCCTCGCTGCCCAGTGCTTTTGACATTTCTCCTCTCAAGTCGTAATGCAGACTGTAGAAAGGACGCCGTCTTATTCATCAGTGACAAAACGGAAAGGTGAATGCTGACACGCGTCGTCTGAGCTTCACTCCGCCTGTCCTTCACTCTGCGCCTGATTGACGAGGACAACTGTCTGGCTGCCACATCGAAAAATGGAAAATGATTCCCACTGGGCTCAAAAGTAACAGTTGCCATTGGTAACCATTACCATATTAAAAAATAGGGACATAAAAACAACTTGCACCCCAGTTTCTTCAGCCCTGGTTCTGGTTCTGGTTCTTCCCTCCAGCATTCGTGGTGTTAGCGCTGCCAGGCGCTGAGCTCTACTCCTCCCGCCGGAGCCTCCGACTGCAGGTCGAAGGATGCAACAAAGCCGGATCTGGGTCTGTTAGTGGAGCGCTTGTCGCTGCTGGAGGCCCGGCTGCAGTCTGAGCTGAAAGAGTTTCTGGTGAGCCTGCATGACTTCACCTGATTTTGGGTGGAATCCGAACCGGTGGCACCGATGACCAGCATTAAGAATAGCTATACAGAA